>NC_057810.1:183002976-183018394 GCF_018294505.1 Triticum aestivum | reverse complement strand
GCCTCCCGATCTGTGCCGCCGACCCCACCGTCGCGCCCTGCAGTCCTCCGCTCCAGGTCGCCGCCTCCCCGTCGCCCTTCACCTCCTCTCCCTCTCCTCCTCCCTCTAATCGCTCACTGTCCCAGGGATCCGCCGCCGCCGCCTTGGGTGAACGCCGCCGCCCGTGGAGCTCGCCGTCGACGCCGCCTTCATCTGATCCGGCCGGGAACCACCGGATCGGGTTGCCCCCGCCCGGATCTGCCCGTTCCCGGCCTCGCCTCGGTCGCCGGAGCTCCCCCAGCCTCGCTGGAGATCCGCCGCCGCCAAGCCTTGTTCCGCCGGCGCCCTGCGCCTCGTCCCCCGCACGAGCGCCCGCTCGTGGGCCGCCTCCCCTCGCGCGTGGGCCCCGTCCTGGGTCTCCTCCAGCCGCGGCCCAGCCCAGCTTCACCCACCGGCCTGCCTCACCCCCTCTTCACATGGGCCGAGCCCATTGGTGAGCAATCCCTCTAAAACCCGCCCGGTCGCATTTTAGCTATATTGCGCTCGATCTGATTTTTTTTCCAGAAAACTGCTAAGTCCCCAGGAACTCATAAAATGTTGCATACTTTGACCTACTGTAACTTCATGTGTGTGGCTCCGTTTGCTGAGTGTAATATATTAAATTGTTCGTCTGAACGAGTACTTCATTTCCTTCCATTGCATCATATTCATTTGAGGTCATCTTGATGCCTGAATCATCGTTGCAAGAGTGCTTCATGATGTTAATCTGCTGAGACTGTAGTAACTTGCTCTTTTGTCATTTTTGCCATGATTGATGTGTGCATCCTATGAGGTTGATGTCTACATGTGTTTTGATTTATGACATGTCTTCTTTACAGAGGTGCTTACCATGTATTTTTGTGATCAATGTGGGGACTAGCACAAGCATGCAAACTAGGCATCGTGATATTACTGATTTTAGTCCCTGTTCTGCTATTATTTTGATGCCATGTAAACATGATACTACAAAGAGATCCATGCATATTTTGAGATACTTCAGTAAGGATGTTTTGGATATATGGTTTTCCTCTATCCATTCATGCCCTTGGTTGCAATTATGGAGTAGTCTAGCATGTCATTTTCGTGCTCTAATTTTGCTTCAAAATGTTTCCTGGCAGATTGTTTACATGTTATTCAATTTTTCCAAGGTTGTTGTAGTTGATCCTTGCATACTATGAACTTGCTCTTGCCTTGGTTTGTTTCATAAACATGTCTTCTTGATGATTATATGCTTATCTTGTCATGCAATGACTTGTGTTGAGTGAATCGAGCTTGTTAAGTAGGGTACTTGCTGTTGCTGTTTTGCTAGGCTGAATCTGTTATTTGGTGATGCTATGTAAACCTGCTGCTACTAATCATTCTATGCATAATCTGGAGATGATCACTAAATATGTTTTGTTCTACATGTTATGCTCTATCCATCCATGCCCCTGGTTGCATTTATAGCCTGTTGTAGCTTGTTGTTTTCTTGCTCCAAAGTTGTTTGATAATGTTGCTGTCAGCCTGTTAACATTAAGTTCAGTTGTTGCTATGTTTGTTGTTAGTGTTCCATGTACCCTATGAACTTTCTCTTGCCATGCTTAGCTTCACAAACATTCCTTATTACTGTTGGTTGCCTTGCCATGCCATGTATTGCTCTGTGGTGAGTGGTAGAAGCTCATTTACATGCCTTTATAATTCTGTTTCTGCCATGTTTGAATCTGTAATATAACTTGCCATGTTTACATGTGTGCCATCATAGTTTCTGCTCCTTTTTGGCTCATGGTCAGTAAGGGACTTTTGTTCTATGCATTTAGTAGTATCATGCCATTCCTTTGGTTGCCATGATAAGTTCCTGTAACATGTTGTTTGATAGCTCTAAACATTGCAACTTGATGTTAATTTCTGCAAAGTCTGAATTGTTATTACTTGCAATCTTGCCATGTGTGTTTGAGCATGTTCTAGTGATTTCTGGAGATAGCTCAGTGTTCATGTTTTGTAATGCTTTACCTGTACATCATGTCCATGCCTTTTGTTTTCATATTATGGTACTGTAGCATGTTGTTTCGGTGCTTGAAATATGTCTAGTTGCTGTTTTGGACAGATTGTTGCTATAACTTGTTTCATGTATGTGTGTTGAACCGTTGCTCCGTTTTGAGTGTACTTTATATGAAACTTGCTTGATTTTGCATGTAGCTTCATATTATCATGTTGCATCCTTGTTTTGAGGTGTTTGCTTGATGTTTGGGTGCATTTCGCATCAATGCCATGTTTAACTTGTTTTGCTCATATCTTCTAGGCCGTAGCTCCGAATTAAATGAACTTTATATGTAACTTGACTAGAATCTCGTGTAGATCATCGTGGTGCATTTTAACTTGCTGTTTAACAACTTGAACATAAGGTTTATTCAGATCTGGACCAATTTTGAAATTTGCATATGAGGACTTACCGGAATTGTTATATGTTGTTCCTGGCCTCATTTAAACTTGCCTTGATGTGTTGCTCTTGTTTGCATCATCTCTTGCCATGAGTAGCTTCATGTAGCTTTGTCATGCATCATGCTTGTTGTGCATCATGCCTTGTTCATGTGTGGTGTGTTTACTATGTTGTGTGCTTCTTCTCGATAGTTCCCGTATTGTTGCGATCGTGAGGATTCGTTCGTCTATGCTTGGTTCGTCTTCGTGGCTTCATCTTCTTCATGGACTCGTTCTTCTTCCTTGCGGGATTTCAGGCAAGATGACCGCTACCCTGAATCTCACTACTATCATTGCTATGCTAGTTGCTTCGTTCTATCGCTTTGCTGCGTTACCTATCTTTTGCTCATAAAGCCTCCTATATTGCCATGAACCTCTAACCTTTGACACCCTTCCTATGCAAACCGTTGCTTGGCTATGTTACCGCTTTGCTCAGCCCTCTTATAGCGTTGCTAGTTGCAGGTGAAGTTGAAGATTGCTCCATGGTGGACAGGATTTTGGTTGGGATATCACAATATCTCTTATATTATTAATGCATCTATATACTTGGTAAAGGGTGGAAGACTCGGCCTTATGCCTAGTGTTTTGTTCCACTCTTGCCGCCCTAGTTTCCGTCATACCGGTGTTATGTTCCCAGATTTTGCGTCCTTTACGCGGTTGGGTGATTTATGGGACCCCCTTGACAGTTCGCTTTGAATAAAACTCCTCCAGCAAGGCCCAACCTTGGTTTTACCATTTGCCTCACCTAGCCCTTTTTCCCTTGGGAGTCGCGCTCTCGAGGGTCATCTTTATTTTACCCCCCTGGGCCAGTGCTTGTCTAAGTGTTGGTCCAAACTGAGCGATGTCCGGCGCCCCCTGGGCAACCAGGGTCTATGCCAACCGACGTCTGGCTCATCCGGTGTGCCTTGAGAACGAGATATGTGCAGCTCCTATCGGGATTTGTCGGCACAGCGAGAGGCTTTGCTGGTCTTGTTTTACCATTGTCGAAATGTCTTGTAAACCGGGATTCCGAGTCTGATCGGGTCTTCCTGGGAGAAGGTATATCCTTCGTTGATCAGGAGAGCTTATCATGGGCTAAGGTCGGACACCCCTGCAGGGTATAATCTTTCGGAAGCCGTGCCTGCGGTTATAGGCAGATGGGAATTTGTTAATGTCCGGTTGTAGATAACTTGACACCAGATCCAAAGTAAAACGCATCAACCGTGTGTGTAGCCGTGATGGTCTCTTCTCGGCGGAGTCCGGGAAGTGAACACGGTTTTGGGTTATGTTTGACGTAAGTAGGAGTTCAGGATCACTTCTTGATCATTACTAGTTGACGACCGTTCCTTTGCTTCTCTTCTCGCTCTTATTTGCGTATGTTAGCCACCATACTTGCTTAGCCGCTGCTGCAACCTCACCACTTTACCCCTTCCTTTCCCTTTAAGCTTTGCTAGTCTTGATACCCATGGTAATGGGATTGCTGAGTCCTCGTGGCTCACAGATTACTACAACAACAGTTGCAGGTACAGGTTATGCGATGATCATGACGCGAGAGCGATGCTTGTATGTCTTGAGTTCTTCTTCTGCTTCTTCTTCGATCAGGGGATAGGTTCCAGGTCGGCAGCCTGGGCTAGCAGGGTGGATGTCGTTTGAGTTTATGTTTGTGCTTCATCTGTAGTCAGATGATGATCTTATGTATTATGATGTTGTATTCGTGTGGGCCTTGTATGCCTCTTGTATGTATCCCCATCTATTATGTAATGTTGATGTAATGATATCCACCTTGCAAAAGCGTTTCAGTATGCGGGTCTATCCTTGGTGGGACCTTCGAGTTCCTTTTGGATAGGGTCGCATATTGGGCGTGACAAGTTGGTATCAGAGCCTCGACCGACCCTAGGAGCCCCTTGATTGATCGTGTAGTTTGGCCGT
Source organism: Triticum aestivum (assembly GCF_018294505.1). Taxonomy (NCBI): domain Eukaryota; kingdom Viridiplantae; phylum Streptophyta; class Magnoliopsida; order Poales; family Poaceae; genus Triticum; species Triticum aestivum. The sequence continues at coordinate 183,014,014 of NC_057810.1, read as the reverse complement.
TGTTGAGTCTAGAAGAAAACTATTTTCGGAGTCTAGTTATATCGGAGAGTAGGAATTCTTTTTACTCCTCTGCCCCTTCGTCGCTCTGGTAAGGAATCTTGACGTAGGTGTTTTGAATTACTCCTCTCCCCCTTCAAAATTTTCTTTAGGATCACGCAGTTGGTTTTCCGATCGTTGGTTCTCAGCTCTTTTCATCCGGTGCATTTCTCGTCAAGTTGACTCGAACCTCTTCATCTTTGCCAAGTTCAATCCTCAGTTGTTTTCTTTTCCCACCCGCCCTCCCTTCTTCTTCTCGGAACCGAAGTCCGTAATCGAGTATCCATCCTACTCGTGTGAAGCCTTTGCTTTCTTTCAACCGGTGTCTTCTCTTTAAGTTATTCGTCGGTTTCCCCTTCCAAATTTCATTTGTTTTCCCGCCCTCCCACCCTTTTATTCCCGGAGTTTGAGTGTCTTTCGAGCATCAATTCCATTCGTGCGGAGCCTCTTCAGGTTCCCTCAATTATCTCAACCGGTGAATTCTCGTCTCGGTGGACATTCTTCATCTCTTTTCTTCTCCGGTGGACTCAATTCAAGTTTTACAAGTTGATCACATTCTTTTCCTTGGATCAAGTGTTTTCCCTGCTCGTTCGTCTTTCGCCAGTTTATCCTTCCGGAGTCCTCAAGACATCTCAGGAGATTCGTCTGTGTTCCAATTGATTCGAGGTTGTCACCTCAGTCAAATATTTCAATCATTCCGGTGCATCATCTATCGGTTCAACATCCCTTTCCAACGGTGTTCTATTTCAGTGGGCCCTAACCCATAGGTCTTTTCCCAGGATCTTACCTGACTTTTCTAATTCCCCGGAGTTATTCTAAATTCTTTTCAAGTGTGACGTAAGAATGAATTTCATCAGTCAGATGCTTTTCCAAGATTGATTTCAAATTCTTTTCATTGTTGGCTCAACCTTTTTGGTTTTCATTCTCCCGGAGTATCTCATCAATTTTGGTGGTGTTTCTCGTCGTCATTTGAAGAACGAAGAAGAGTTTTTCCTCTAAATCTTGTCTGTTCTCTCGAAGTTTCATGGTTCCAGCTTCATATCGTCCTCTTGATTTATTTCAGTTTGTCAGATATTCTTTTCTTAACCATCCGGAGTATGTCAGAAGTTGATTTCTGTTTCTTTTAACCGGAGGCCATCATCCCAGAAGAATTCTTCGTCCTCACATTTCAACTACCGTTATCCATTTATCCCGGTGCTTCGTTCAAGTGTTCTTTAATCAGCTCATGATCTCTTTGTTCTTTTGCATATAAATCCCCTCTAGCATATTTGTTCTTCTAATTCTTCCCGGTGATTCATTCTCTTTCATCAGTCATTTTTGAATTCTTTCGGTGTTCGTTCAAGATTATTTTTTCCTTGATATTAATATGCCCATTCGTTCTTTCCAATCCTACCGGTGGTTCATGAAGACTTTCTCAAGTTTTGTGCCACATTCCTCTTAATTCTTTTTCAACGAGAATAAGTAGTATGCAAAATCCATTGCTTGTCATCAATTTCATTTGATGAAGGATAAGCATACAATAAATCTTATTCTTATTTCATCCAAGTGAGTAATTCCTTCCTTCGGAGTTTGTTCGTGATGAATAAATTCTAGTTCCAGGTGTTTTCATCTTTTCTTTTCCGGAGTTCAAGTTTCCTTGGCCATCTCATCGGAACCTCCATCTAAATCATTGAAAGCTTTAATCTTATTCTTTCATCCTTCAATTTTATTTCGTCATCCGTTTGTCACCGGAGTTCTTCATGGTGGTTCTTTAAGATTTAATTCATTCTTCAAGAGTTCATCAAGATTCTTTGTTGGTGGAGTTCAAGTATCTTTTCTTCTCGCATCTCGAAGTGTAATTATTTCTCCGTATTCTTTTGAAGTGGAGTTTTGCATTTCTTCGTTCTTCTCAGCTATCCAAAAATTTTCGTCTGTGGTCGGCGATTAGCTCATAATTTTGAGATGTTATCCATAAGTCCACGACAAGCTTATTCTTTTCGTTGTTGAATTTTCTCAACAACTCCATTCAATCTCTTCTTCTAAGGTTGCTTTCTATTTCATTCGTGGCACAAGTTGTCATTTTCTTCTCCGTTCTTTTCATTCAACTCTTTTAATTCTTTCTGGAGGTTTTGTGTCATGTCTTCATCAGGTATCATTCCATCCCCTCAAGTTCATGCTCTTTTTCTTTCCATGTTCAGTCAGAGTTCTGCCTCAATCCTTTCAGTCTTATACGTTGCTTATCTCATTCTAACCGGAGTGGTTTCATAGTCTATCTAATTCCGTGAGCTTTCGATTCTCGTCATTCTCATCGTTCCTCTCTTATTCTCGAGTGCTCTCGATTCTTTGCTTCTTCTCTTCAGTTCTTGCTTCACCTCATCATTTTTCCCTTCCGTCTCGGTCCTAAGATCTCGGGACGAGATCTCTTGTTAGTGGAGGAGTGTTGTAACGCCCCGGATCCGATGCGCCAGGTGTCCTTCAGTTATTCGCCGTCGTTGCCTTGTCAGCTGCTTGCGTGTTGCATTTTGCCATGTCATCATCTGCATTTCATCCGCATGTTTTTCAAAACTTGCATCCGTTCGGGTTCCGCCGGTTCTCTCCTTTGTCCGTTCCGAGTCCAGACACACTCGCACGCGCCCGCGGCACCTCCGAAATATTATTTTATTAGTGGCATAAAAATGTTCTCGGAATGGGATGTAACTTGGTGTGCGGTCTTATTATAGTGTAGACAGAGCGCCTGTCAAGTTTCGTCGCATTCGGAGTCCGTTTGATAGCCCAACCGTTAAATGTATAGTGGTACCGTTGTCGGTACCTTCGTCGGAAGTTTCGGTATCCGAAACTGCTGCCGGGCTGCGCTTCCCTTCTCTTCCCTCAGGCCAAGCACTCTCTTCACAGCCCACCTAGGCCTGCCACCCCCCCTCGCGATCAGATCCATCGGATTACGATCGGAGGCTCCGAAACGGTCTCAAAGCCCCCTAACCCTAGCCACCTATCCTATATAATCAACCCCTACTCCATTTTTGGGCATTACCTAGCCTCCACCTACCCCTAGCCTTCTCCCACCTTGCATCCTCCGCCCCCTCCTTGAAATCGCGCCCCCAATCATCAGCCGCCGCCTCCTCCTTGATTTCCAGTGCTAACCAGCCTCCCTCCGCCACTTGGCGCTGCCCTAGTGGTCAGCCGCCACCACGCCGTCGCCCTCCACCTCTCCCTGCGCGCCACCTCGCCTCCCCCAGCGCACCTCCACCACCACGGGCCCTGTGAAGCCCATCCGCGGCCCACCCCGGGCCGATCTGGGCCCGAGGCGCCCGCCCGCGCCGCCGCCTGCCCGAGAGCCGCTTGGCTCTCGCTCGCATCTCCGTCGCCCGAGCTGCCGGCTCGCCCGCGCCTCCCGATCTGTGCCGCCGACCCCACCGTCGCGCCCTGCAGTCCTCCGCTCCAGGTCGCCGCCTCCCCGTCGCCCTTCACCTCCTCTCCCTCTCCTCCTCCCTCTAATCGCTCACTGTCCCAGGGATCCGCCGCCGCCGCCTTGGGTGAACGCCGCCGCCCGTGGAGCTCGCCGTCGACGCCGCCTTCATCTGATCCGGCCGGGAACCACCGGATCGGGTTGCCCCCGCCCGGATCTGCCCGTTCCCGGCCTCGCCTCGGTCGCCGGAGCTCCCCCAGCCTCGCTGGAGATCCGCCGCCGCCAAGCCTTGTTCCGTCGGCGCCCTGCGCCTCGTCCCCCGCACGAGCGCCCGCTCGTGGGCCGCCTCCCCTCGCGCGTGGGCCCCGTCCTGGGTCTCCTCCAGCCGCGGCCCAGCCCAGCTTCACCCACCGGCCTGCCTCACCCCCTCTTCACATGGGCCGAGCCCATTGGTGAGCAATCCCTCTAAAACCCGCCCGGTCGCATTTTAGCTATATTGCGCTCGATCTGATTTTTTTTCCAGAAAACTGCTAAGTCCCCAGGAACTCATAAAATGTTGCATACTTTGACCTACTGTAACTTCATGTGTGTGGCTCCGTTTGCTGAGTGTAATATATTAAATTGTTCGTCTCAACGAGTACTTCATTTCCTTCCATTGCATCATATTCATTTGAGGTCATCTTGATGCCTGAATCATCGTTGCAAGAGTGCTTCATGATGTTAATCTGCTGAGACTGTAGTAACTTGCTCTTTTGTCATTTTTGCCATGATTGATGTGTGCATCCTATGAGGTTGATGTCTACATGTGTTTTGATTTATGACATGTCTTCTTTACAGAGGTGCTTACCATGTATTTTTGTGAATGTGGGGACTAGCACAAGCATGCAAACTAGGCATCGTGATATTACTGATTTTAGTCCCTGTTCTGCTATTATTTTGATGCCATGTAAACATGATACTACAAAGAGATCCATGCATATTTTGAGATACTTCAGTAAGGATGTTTTGGACATATGGTTTTCCTCTATCCATTCATGCCCTTGGTTGCAATTATGGAGTAGTCTAGCATGTCATTTTCGTGCTCTAATTTTGCTTCAAAATGTTTCCTGGCAGATTGTTTACATGTTATTCAATTTTTCCAAGGTTGTTGTAGTTGATCCTTGCATACTATGAACTTGCTCTTGCCTTGGTTTGTTTCATAAACATGTCTTCTTGATGATTATATGCTTATCTTGTCATGCAATGACTTGTGTTGAGTGAATCGAGCTTGTTAAGTAGGGTACTTGCTGTTGCTGTTTTGCTAGGCTGAATCTGTTATTTGGTGATGCTATGTAAACCTGCTGCTACTAATCATTCTATGCATAATCTGGAGATGATCACTAAATATGTTTTGTTCTACATGTTATGCTCTATCCATCCATGCCCCTGGTTGCATTTATAGCCTGCTGTAGCTTGTTGTTTTCTTGCTCCAAAGTTGCTTGATAATGTTGCTGTCAGCCTGTTAACATTAAGTTCAGTTGTTGCTATGTTTGTTGTTAGTGTTCCATGTACCCTATGGACTTTCTCTTGCCATGCTTAGCTTCACAAACATGCCTTCTTACTGTTGGTTGCCTTGCCATGCCATGTATTGCTCTGTGGTGAGTGGTACAAGCTCATTTACATGCCTTCATAATTCTGTTTCTGCCATGTTTGAATCTGTCATATAACTGGCCATGTTTACATGGGTGCCATCATAGTTTCTGCTCCTTTCTGGCTCATGGTCAGTAAGGAACTTTTGTTCTATGCATTTAGTAGTATCATGCCATTCCTTTGGTTACCATGATAAGTTCCTGTAACATGTTGTTTGATAGCTCTAAACATTGCAACTTGATGTTAATTTCTGCAAAATCTGAATTGTTATTACTTGCAATCTTACCATATGCGTTTGAGCATGTTCTAGTGATTTCTGGAGATAGCTCAGTGTTCATGTGATGTTTGCTCCATGGAAAGACGCCTCTAGGAACCGACGTATCCCTTCGAGGTGACTGTTTACCTTGTATATATGTGTACAATCCAACATCAATAAAGGATACTTTGATTCATTTGTCTCTCTGATGGTTGTCTCTCTCGTTCCTTTACAAAGAACAGGCAAAAGGTGAGAAGAAAAATGCCTGGTTTCCTGTCTTTTTTCTTCTTCGCCTGGCTCGCGCCGCCAGCCGTCGCCGCCGCTTCATCGCACGCAACTGTCGCCACGGTGTGAGCGGACGTCGCCGCTTCCACCGTCATGTGCGCGACCTTCGTCGTTTTCGGCGTGGAGGTCGAAACTAGCGCCACCAGGATCTTCGTCGCCACCACCAAACGGCGCGGGGCCGTCGAACCAGCCTGTGCAGCCATCTGCGCCTCTGCAGCCCGATGTGCCCGCCTGGCTTCTGACCGGCCCGGCAACACCAAGGCTCGAGGATGACCCGGCGCTGGCCGCGCCGCCGCTGCTATTTTAGTGCTCGGTACACGTCTAGGTCGTATGCCCCCTACATCAGTACAACTTGGACGTCAGGACCGAGCCGGTCGTGGAGGAAGCCGCGCCACCGCCGCTGCATCTCCGACCCCGCGGTCGTCGAGGTCGCCGCCCGCGACGCGCTGGCCTCTTGTTCCTCCAACCACGGGGTTATTGATGCCGAAGCACCGCGTCTACCATCCCTGACACCGGCCACCCTCTCCAGCCCGCCGTTGGCTTCGCCTTCAAGCGGCCGCGGCTGAGGCCGCCGTGCCGGCGCGTGGAGCCCGACCGCGCTTGGGCTCGCAAATGGCGTCTCCAACAGCGTCGCGCCGGGCACTCCACTTCCCGGAGGATCCTCCGACGAGGACAAGTGCGGTGGGAGCTCCTCCCGTCGCATGTGATGCGGCTATGGCGATGTCTGTCTCGGTGCTATCGGGAGTTTGGGGATGAATCGCTGGGAATTTTTTTCCTTCGGTTAGCTCTCCTTATCCACTCTTTTGACTAGCACCGGACTGCCCTACGTGTCCTGGAGCCCATGTGTTGTCGCTGGGCACCCATGTGCTGCCGACAGTAGGCATCAACAGGATTTCTTTATTTGCTACTTGCTTGATCGATGCATTAGTACTAGTTCAGTATGTGAGCAAATAACACTAATTCAAGCAATAGTTTTATTCCTGTTTAGATTGTTAAATTCAGTACAACTATTTTAGTATTGTTTTCTGTTGAGTACCGATGTACTCCAGATCCTAAATTGATGTAATATATTTCCATGTTTATCACGTGTAGAGATTAATTACATCTATTATTTGCAATTGAGATTTTTTTTCTCTTGCAAAGATAAATTTAGTACCTCTAGAGTACTGATTTGCGATTGAGAACTTTCTTTTCTCGCAAAACAATCTCATTGCGAATGAGATTAATTTTCTCTCGCAAAATATTGATTCACTTTGCTGAATTATCTTGCAACTTGATACAACATCATCTCATTTAATTTGAGGTCTATACAATTCAAGTGTATTTTCCGTTGAGTACAATGTATTCCGGAATGTATGTATCTCCATGTTCGCTACATGTCGAGATTAATACATCTATTTGCAATTGAGATTTTCAATTTCTTGCAAATACATATGCAAAATTTAAGGTGTCATCCTTAGCAATTTGAGATTCACACTAATGATTTCGAGCCATCTTCTTGAAATCTATTAATTTTGCAACATTAAGATGTATTTATATTACGCAATCTGTAATATAAATAAATTACCGGTTTTTCACTGGGATGATATGTTCTATGTGTTTACCACATTGACATTATTCATGAACATGTCACAGTGGTCGAGATTGATTTCTCCCGCACAACAAAACTTGTAAATTTTTGACAATAACATCTCCCTCATTATATTAGGAAAACACAAGGTAATGAGTTGGATCTACTGCCCATGTGCAGACTAACTCTATTACTGTGAGATCTGTATGATCTTCAATGTGTTATGTTCCCACAATTGAGGTTGAGCATTTTCAAGTTATACGCTTGAGTCAAATTTTTGCATTCTTATTACAAACCATGATGGTTTTTAATTTACTTCTTGTAAATTAATTATCTCTGGCTTGCCCCTATAAGTAATCGATGGCTAACAATTTGAGGCACTTGCCCTCAATGGCCACAACTTACTTAAGTGGGTCATGGACATCAAGATCAGTCTTGCATCCCATTGTCAGGACCCCGACTCAATGCCACATCGATCTAGCATGTAACACCTCACATCACTTTGCGGCCTCACGCACGGTATTCCCACGGGTGTCGCCTTACCTTTGCCCGGGACCGTTTGCGTCTTTTGGCACACGTATATGATAGTGTCGCTAGCATCCATATGATAAGGAGCCCGGGCTGACATGGCTAGTCGTAAACCCAAAGTGGCCCAAACTTACAGGGACAGGCATCCATGACCCAACATCGAACGTGTCGGTCATCAGCGAGTGAATCCAGGCTGTAGCACTGGGCTAGCAGGACTCCGGTGAACCGGGCTGTAGCGGGCTAACAGGACTCCGGTATTCATCGCGTGACATTTCCCCGAAGGGACAGACACAGGAACGAAGAAGGACACATGCCGGCCAGCCTAAGTGTTCCGGAGCATTAGCAAGCTACCATGGCTCAGTGGAAACACTAGGAGACATTTCCCGGTAAGAGAGGCTACTAAGGATAAACAACTAGATAGCCAGATCCCACACATACCAAGCATTTCAATAACATACACACAATATGCTTGTTATGTGCAAATACAACATGGCATCACAACATGACTCTACGACTCAAGTATTTATTCATTAGGCTCCGAGGAGCGAGATATTACAAACATGGGTCTCATGACCCAACAATCAGAGCATACAAATCAAAGCACAAGCGGAAGCTATCATGTCTGGGTACAGACATCTATAACTGAAAAGGGCTGAGAAGCCTGACTATCTACCAGATCCTGCCGGGGCACAAGATCGTAGCTGAGGTAACAAGCTAAACGTCGAAGTCCACGCGAAACTACTAGTGAGACCGAAGTCTCTCTGCAAAAACATAAAATAGGCAAACGTGAGTACAAATGTACCCAGCAAGACTTACATCAGAACTAACTACATATGCATCATTATCAACAAAGGGGATGGTGGAGTTTAACTGCAGCAAGCCAGCTTTGACTCGGTGGCTATCCTGAACTACGACTGCAATGTAACTCTTTTGAGGTGGCGCACACGAGTCCACATATTCACCATATCAATACACCACTATGGATCCGCTCCCGTCTCCCTACGAGAACGCCATCCATAGCACTCACGCTTATCTTGCGTATTTTAGAGTATCCACTTTCACTTGTCTATGAACTATGCAAGGGGTCCAAGTTTCCATATCCGAGGAATCCGGCTATTCGAATAGATGATGTTAACCCTGCAGGGGTGTACTTCTTCACACACGCTTTCGCCACTTATCGCCCTGTACACGTCATGTACCTCGGCAACCTTCAAGCGGAAGCCGGGCGAGGGAGTCGGCCACGACCTGACTAACCGAACAAGTCTCTAGTCCAGGTTTATCGCCTATTCGGGTTCCATCCGCAAGGAGATCCGGCCGGGGTGTCGCTTACGGCCCCAAACGATGTGTGCAGGGTTCCCAAGCCCACCAACCGGGTGCCACTTGGTACACCGGGCCACTGTGCCTAGTCTGTCCCAAGCCCACCTGTACTGGGTGCCACTTGGTAGACTACTAACACTGCCTACAAACACCAGAAACTAGTTGCAACTCCTGGACAGAGATCATGTTGATTAATAAGTCGAGAGGGGTCGAGTTACCGGAACCCAATGTGTGGTAGTAACTGATCATGGATCACAAACACAGAACTCAGTTCCTGAGGACGGCTGCAATGAGACAACCCACCATGTACTCCTACATGGCCTCTCACCGCTACCTTTACCAAATCGTGTTCACACACTTAGCTCACACACATTGGGACATGTTCACACGCCTCTGATTCATCCCTGATGAATCAGACCTGACTCAACTCTAAGCAGTAGCAGGCATGACAAACAAGCATGAATGAGTAGGCACATCAGGGCTCAAACAATTCCTACTCATGCTAGTGGGTTTCATCTATTTACTGTGGCAATGACAGGTCATGCAAAGGATAAAGGGGTTCAGCTACCACAGCAAGTAACAAATATGTCGTTGTTGTCCTAATGCAGTAAAAGAGAGCAGGAGCGAGAGAGTGGGATTTTATCGGAATGAACAAGGGGGTTTTGCTTGCCTGGCACTTCTGAAGATAACATTGAGTCTTCATCAGTGTCAACGATCACATCATCGGTATCACGTCTATCGAGAGGGGACAAATACCGGCAACACAGAAAGGAACACAATCAATGCAATGCACAATATGATGCATGATCATGACATGGCAAAATGAATGTGTTTTGGGCTAATGCATCTAAAACCAGATTAAATGAAGTTGGTTTGAATACAAGATTCAAATTCAAACTCCATATGTGATTTTTCAAATGCCATTTAATTGATTTGTGCTAAACAGCAACTATAAGTTGTTCTAACATGCATGAAAATGATACAGATGGATTCCTTGAATTTTTCTGATAATTTTTCATATATAATTTATTTAATTTGGAGTTACGGTTAATTTTCTATGATTTTTAGAAGTTTTAGGCATTTTCTGGAATTTATAAATTACTTCCTAATTTATTTTAATTCCAGAAAGGAATTATTGCGTCAGCATGACCTCATAGTGACGCCAGCAGGTCAACGGGCGCCGACCAGGTCAAACCTGACCAGTGGGGTCCACTGGTCAGTGACCCAGTCAACTAACCAAGTTAGTTAGCCCTAACTAACTTAGTTAGCCGGGCGGGGCCCGCATGTCAGTGGCCTATCTAATTAGCTAACTTAATTAGTGTTAAACTAATACTAACTAAAATGTCAGGGGGGGTGGCCCACACGTCAGTGACACACGGGGAAGGTCAAACCTGGGTCAACTCGCCGGAGTTGACCCGCGACTCGTCGCCGGCGGAGCCAGAGACGGCGGAGGAGTGCGGGTTTCCTCCTCCGGCGACCAAATGGCCGGCGGAGAGCGTCTACGTGACGCGGGCGCTCGTCCGCGTCGAGTAGTGGCAGCGGCTGGGCCTAAGATGGCCAGAGTCGTCACCGGCGTCGAGCGTGGCGGTCGCTGGAGCTCGGGCGAGCTCGGTGTTGACGCTACGGTGGCCGGGGAGGCTCGTGCGGGGCACCTACGTGTTCCAGGCAGCGCGGGGAGGAAGCTGAGCACGACAGCCGGGCCACTAGGTGGCCGGAGGCACGTCGGCGGCGATCACAGACGGCGGCGGGTTTCGGTCATCAAGGGGGCGACGGCTACGGCAACCAAACGAAGAGGGAAAGAAGGGGAAACGGTGGCAGAGCTCACAGGGGTTGCGACGGTGGCCTCGGGGAGCTCGGGGAGGCGTCGGAGGCGGCGAATCGCCAGCGGTGAGCTTCGGTGGCCGGCGACGGAACAGCGATGGCGGCGGCGTTGCAGGGCTTCCGGAGGGCCGTGGGTCGGTGGAGAGGGAAGAGGGGGTCGAGGCGGAGCCTCTGGGCTAGTCGGGGGAGCGAGGGAGGCCCGGTGGCCGTGGTT
>NC_057810.1:182934943-183002603 GCF_018294505.1 Triticum aestivum | reverse complement strand
TTATGGCGAGCGGCGGCGACGGGCTCCGCTCGGTGAGGAGAACAGAGGAGGGGGGGAGAGGGTTCCGGGGAGAGGATGAGGACGCGGGAGAGAGGGAGAAGGGAGAGGGGGTCGGGGACTGCGTGGCCTCGCGGGAGGGACCAGGGGAGGAGGAGGCAGCCAGGCAGGGAGGAGGTGGCCGGGGCGCGTGGCCGCGCGCGCCGGGCGCGTGCCCGTCCTCCTGGCAGAGGAGGAAGGCGACAGGGGAGGGAGGCGGCGGTGGGCTGGGCCAGCGGGAGGAGCTGGCCAGCTGGGCCGGCTACAGGTAAGTGGCCCAGGTAAGTCCTTCTCTCTCTCTCTATTATTTTTTTCTTCTGTTTTGTTTATTTAATTTCGTTTTGCCACTGTTTTGAATTTTAAACAAATTCAAACAATGCCAAAAACTCCTCTGAATAATTTTATTTGGCTAGATGGACTTTTCCAAAAGCTCATAAAATATTTCAGGGGTATTTGAAATTATATTCTAATTATATGAATATAATTCAAATTCAAATAGCTAATGATTTAAATTCAAAGTCCCAAAAATAAATCCTTAAAAATGTTCAATATTTTGGTTGGGACCAGAACCCTTACCAAAAATTATCAAACATTTAAGAAGAGCCTTTTGGAGCAATGAATGAGATTTCTAGGGTTTTTGCCCCTCTTTTATTTAGGGTTTTGAGGCTTCCAATATTCCTCAATTCAAGTTTCAAAAATATAGACATGATGCACACATGAAGCTAACCTAGAGCAATGCCAGAAGCTAGGGATGTGACAACTCACCCCCACTAAACAAGAATCTCGTCTCGAGATTCAAGCGTAGGGTAAGGTGAAGGGGAAACGCAAACTAGTATAATCTTCACGATCCAGGGTGCACTTCAGTTGAACGGTGATTCATTCACCATCTTTGTCTCGAAGTCTTGCTCTGAGAACTCCAACTAACATGTCAACGAGAGGAAAGGAAAGATCCTAAAAGAATGGTTCTTCTCGAAGGTCGAACAACTCAGGATTAACTCACGGAATGAGACATAGCAACACCTCTCGAGCTGAGAGGCGAAGCACACATCCATAGGAATGGAGTGAAGCAGATGACGAAGGTTCACTAGGTAGACAACGATTCCACACCTAAAAAGGTGGTAAACGATTATCAATGTAGCGAGGAGTTGAGTTGCCATGATACCACAACGAGGCACCTTAGGGACGGTGACTCGTAGAAATATCCCCTTAAGTGGCAAAAAGAATTACCTTTGATATAGAGATCATTTAGACTCTCTATATCAGCCTAAGGCAAATCACAGCAATCGATTGGCGGGGTCGGTAGAATGGCATACTCGGACTTGGATGATGTGGATTACCTTGTTGAAGACAACGTAATGGATGAATTTGCTTATCACCGGAAATGGAAGAGACCCATGGTAGAATGGCACATTGGCGGTGCAAGCTAGGAACAAAATGCAAATGCTGGGAATGATTCTAGTAACTGGGGAAGAACCCAACAATAGAGAGTGAATTCACTGTTTGGGAAGGTCACAACATTGCCGAGGGAACTGAGAGCATCCCAATTAGAGCCGATGATAACACGTAGCGCTTGTGCGTGCTCTCAAGAACTTGAGCATTTCCACAACCATCAAGGTTTTATCAACAACCGCGTCAAGGGTGCTGACAACACAACATACTACCATGGTGAATAGCGATGGACGACACCGATGCAATGGAGGATAACACTTTCTCAGATTTCACCTTAGCGAGCCAAGGAACAAAATCTGGATGATCGACCGAGAGACATTTAGCACTCCGCTTCTAATGTTCTCCTTGATGTGCTAGCGTAATTCACCCATAGATATGGTTTGATATCTAGAACATCAAGTAAAAAGGTCGGACTTCGGGATCTCAAAATCCATAGGGGCAACTAGGGAGTAAATCCTACGAAATCCCTATGGGGAGGTGGCCAACTTCCTCAAACAAGATACTATAATAATAGGTCTACCGGATGGGTGTGTTGGCCACGACATCCACCTTGCCGGTTATTGAGAGACCAATATTATAATTCTTGGGAAATGTTCCAACCCATCATATCTGCCTGAGATTCAGATCTGGTTGGTGTCAGGATATTCCAGACTCATCGAGTCTAGGAAGAAAAATGAAAGTTTGCAACACAAATCGACGAGATGACGTTGCGAGATTCTCGGGGAGCGAACTACGATAGCAAGCTCCAAAACATGAGCTGGTTCTGCTACAAACATGTGAACACGCTGTCCTAGACAAACATTATCACATGGTAGTCTTACAATAAAACACTACCGAGTTCAGGTGGGGAACCATAATCAAGGATATTGAAGTCTTGTGCATGACCTAGGATTAGCACATCAACTCCTTTTCCGTGAACAAATCAATCAGTGGCTTGGTGTGCTAGGATATACATATGGAATGGAGGTTGCAAGTCTCCGAACCACAGAATACTTCGCACGTATGCATGACTGATTTGGGATGATTCCAAAGGAAACAACATTGACTTTCTCGAGTCCACGGCGGCAACTTGCATCCAATGCACATGAACTAGAGGAAGTCTCTCCTTACATCCGAACATATGCTTCATGAGCTAGCATGAACAAATGCTTTCAAAAGTTTCCAACACTAGCTTAATGCTCAGCAAAATTATGGAGAAGGCAAGGATGTTGTCAATGGGCTCAACAACAATTCATCTGGGTTTCCTTTCAAAAGGAATTCCATAGTTAAGTGAACAAGTGATAGCATTGGTCAGACCCAAAAGATATAATGGTGTATGCTCGAAGGATCAACCACGAGTAAGACAACATTACGAATATCGTTGGTTCTGGTCTGATTGGATGATAGCCCATACTCAAATCAAAGATGGGGTAAGACAATAGGCCCAACAACTAATCACAGGGACCAATCGATGAAGATATCATCTTTCTTCAACACACACTACACAAGGATATCCCTGTGGAACGAACTAAGTCAGGCAAGCTTTTATCTTCCAACTCTCCAAGTTGTTGTCTAGCTTAACCCACTAGCTCCGAGATATCCATCACAGAATCTTGGAGAAAGGGTGGTTCACAAGAACCCGACTTGATCACGAGCTCAACATAGCAGTCAGGTGACAACCTGGTAATACTTCCGAGAAGACATTCAGAAAATCACGAACCACCGGTATGTTACTAAGCTCGAGAACAATCTTGCTTTTCAGGGCAAGACGATATGATCAATAGAGCAAGGATTTGAAATAATCCTAACTCATCGATCGAAGGGTGCACCGAAATAAGGACTAGGTAGCACAATCAACCTTAGAATGATGATTCAAAACCAACACGCTAAGAATGAAATTATTGTCCATTAACTACCAAGCAATGGAGTTGCTAGCAGTATTGATTCCACACGCCATGATTCATTTGTCGGCATTCCGGTTACAATAACACGGAAATCAAGAAATTATCAATGATGATCAGAAGTATTACTGCGTCAAGAATTCATAAGATGGTGTGCAATTCCCATGATATTCCTGATATAAAGATGGTAATACTTCAAGGTAGAACAGACCAGAAGCTGGATTGGCATTTTGATCCGCGGAATACAATTGCTTTGACCCAATCCTAGATATGGATGAGATTCTAGAGTTTGTTTCTCCAAGTCATTCAGGACAGAATGGCTTGACGGACCACAAGGGTAATAGGCATTGATAAATGAAGGTATGCATACCCTTGACTATCAATTGATAGACGAAGGTCAGTAGACAACTAAAGAGGGACAACTCAAAGGAACATATAATTTTCTGAGTTGTGGATGCATGGTTTAGCATGTTGAACCAAGTTCAACATGTTTCTTCCGGATAACCCATGCAGAAAAGGTAGAACTGGCAGAGCCACAATATATAATGGGGAACTCATCAAAGGTAATCCTGTTGTGATATTTCAGTTCAACGAGGAACTTCTGCCATAAGTAGTTCATGGTATTTGGAAGAAGAAGATACCACGGACTTCAAGGACTATCGCAAAGGTTACTAATATCCTAAAGGCACTAGCAATTACTATCAACATGAAGTAGGTAGAGTGAATCTCGGGTTCAAGAACCCAGGAACAGAATACCTACTACTAAGTAGCATCACGGAATGCTTTCGAGAATGATGGCCAGAATCATCACACTGGGAACACAAATCATGGCTAAATTACTAGATGATCCCCTAAGACACCTAGGGTCATAATAATATCTCCAACATATATGTCAAGGTAACGGAGTACCTCAACTCACTGATTAGTGTGGTTAATCTGGCCCATCGGAACATTGAAACGGGAAGAAAGGATTTGCAAATGCATCAGACTACTTAGAAACCTGGGATGACTCGGACAACATAACGGCTATAAATGCTCAAAAAGATTTGAGACATTCACAAAAATGGTGGCATAACCACTCAGAAACACAATATCAAGGTTTCGAGATCAACAATTAACATACGGAAATAGTAGAACTGAACTGAGACTTAAATTCCACAATCTTATAAGTCCACGGATTAGTAACACGTGATCCTGATAGAAAGAAGAGATAGCCTAGTTCTTAATCCCCGTAGAAGAGAAGATGATGACTCAGATCAGAAGGCCATGAGGTACAAGGAGTAAAAGAGCCTTACGTTCCATCCCACAATCAATTCCCTTATATAACTAAAGAATTTCTAGACTCAACTTCGACCAGTTTGGCTTGGTAATCCTACAGGCAGTCAAGCTCTGATACCAACGCTGTCAGGACCCCGACTCAATGCCACATCGATCTAGCATGTAACACCTCACATCACTTTGCGGCCTCACGCACGGTATTCCCACGGGTGTCGCCTTACCTTTGCCCGGGACCGTTTGCGTCTTTTGGCACACGTATATGATAGTGTCGCTAGCATCCATATGATAAGGAGTCCGGGCTGACATGGCTAGTCGTAAACCCAAAGTGGCCCAAACTTACAGGGACAGGCATCCATGACCCAACATCGAACGTGTCGGTCATCAGCGAGTGAATCCAGGCTGTAGCACTGGGCTAGCAGGACTCCGGTGAACCGGGCTGTAGCGGGCTAACAGGACTCCGGTATTCATCGCGTGACATTTCCCCGAAGGGACAGACACAGGAACGAAGAAGGACACATGCCGGCCAGCCTAAGTGTTCCGGAGCAGTAGCAAGCTACCATGGCTCAGTGGAAACACTAGGAGACATTTCCCGGTAAGAGAGGCTACTAAGGATAAACAACTAGATAGCCAGATCCCACACATACCAAGCATTTCAATAACATACACACAATATGCTTGTTATGTGCAAATACAACATGGCATCACAACATGACTCTACGACTCAAGTATTTATTCATTAGGCTCCGAGGAGCGAGATATTACAAACATGGGTCTCATGACCCAACAATCAGAGCATACAAATCAAAGCACAAGCGGAAGCTATCATGTCTGGGTACAGACATCTATAACTGAAAAGGGCTGAGAAGCCTGACTATCTACCAGATCCTGCCGGGGCACAAGATCGTAGCTGAGGTAACAAGCTAAACGTCGAAGTCCACGCGAAACTACTAGTGAGACCGAAGTCTCTCTGCAAAAACATAAAATAGGCAAACGTGAGTACAAATGTACCCAGCAAGACTTACATCAGAACTAACTACATATGCATCATTATCAACAAAGGGGATGGTGGAGTTTGACTGCAGCAAGCCAGCTTTGACTCGGTGGCTATCCTGAACTACGACTGCAAGTAACTCTTTTGAGGTGGCGCACACGAGTCCACATATTCACCATATCAATACACCACTATGGATCCGCTCCCGTCTCCCTACGAGAACGCCATCCATAGCACTCACACTTATCTTGCGTATTTTAGAGTATCCACTTTCACTTGTCTATGAACTATGCAAGGGGTCCAAGTTTCCATATCCGAGGAATCCGGCTATTCGAATAGATGATGTTAACCCTGCAGGGGTGTACTTCTTCACACACGCTCTCGCCACTTACCGCCCTGTACACGTCATGTACCTCGGCAACCTTCAAGCGGAAACCGGGCGAGGGAGTCGGCCACGACCTGACTAACCGAACAAGTCTCTAGTCCAGGTTTATCGCCTATTCGGGTTCCATCCGCAAGGAGATCCGGCCGGGGTGTCGCTTACGGCCCCAAACGATGTGTGCAGGGTTCCCAAGCCCACCAACCGGGTGCCACTTGGTACACCGGGCCACTGTGCCTAGTCTGTCCCAAGCCCACCTGTACTGGGTGCCACTTGGTAGACTACTAACACTGCCTACAAACACCAGAAACTAGTTGCAACTCCTGGACAGAGATCATGTTGATTAATAAGTCGAGAGGGGTCGAGTTACCGGAACCCAATGTGTGGTAGTAACTGATCATGGATCACAAACACAGAACTCAGTTCCTGAGGACGGCTGCAATGAGACAACCCACCATGTACTCCTACATGGCCTCTCACCGCTACCTTTACCAAATCGTGTTCACACACTTAGCTCACACACATTGGGACATGTTCACACGCCTCTGATTCATCCCCGATGAATCAGACCTGACTCAACTCTAAGCAGTAGCAGGCATGACAAACAAGCATGAATGAGTAGGCACATCAGGGCTCAAACAATTCCTACTCATGCTAGTGGGTTTCATCTATTTACTGTGGCAATGACAGGTCATGCAAAGGATAAAGGGGTTCAGCTACCGCAGCAAGTAACAAATATGTCGTTGTTGTCCTAATGCAGTAAAAGAGAGCAGGAGCGAGAGAGTGGGATTTTATCGGAATGAACAAGGGGGTTTTGCTTGCCTGGCACTTCTGAAGATAACATTGAGTCTTCATCAGTGTCAACGATCACATCATCGGTATCACGTCTATCGAGAGGGGACAAATACCGGCAACACAGAAAGGAACACAATCAATGAAATGCACAATATGATGCATGATCATGACATGGCAAAATGAATGTGTTTTGGGCTAATGCATCTAAAACCAGATTAAATGAAGTTGGTTTGAATACAAGATTCAAATTCAAACTCCATATGTGATTTTTCAAATGCCATTTAATTGATTTGTGCTAAACAGCAGCTATAAGTTGTTCTAACATGCATGAAAATGATACAGATGGATTCCTTGAATTTTTCTGATAATTTTTCATATATAATTTATTTAATTTGGAGTTACGGTTAATTTTCTATGATTTTTAGAAGTTTTAGGCATTTTCTGGAATTTATAAATTACTTCCTAATTTATTTTAATTCCAGAAAGGAATTATTGCGTCAGCATGACCTCATAGTGACGCCAGCAGGTCAACGGGCGCCGACCAGGTCAAACCTGACCAGTGGGGTCCACTGGTCAGTGACCCAGTCAACTAACCAAGTAAGTTAGCCCTAACTAACTTAGTTAGCCGGGCGGGGCCCGCATGTCAGTGGCCTATCTAATTAGCTAACTTAATTAGTGTTAAACTAATACTAACTAAAATGTCAGGGGGGGTGGCCCACACGTCAGTGACACACGGGGAAGGTCAAACCTGGGTCAACTCGCCGGAGTTGACCCGCGACTCGTCGCCGGCGGAGCCAGAGACGGCGGAGGAGTGCGGGTTTCCTCCTCCGGCGACCAAATGGCCGGCGGAGAGCGTCTACGTGACGCGGGCGCTCGTCCGCGTCGAGTAGTGGCAGCGGCTGGGCCTAAGATGGCCGGAGTCATCACCGGCGTCGAGCGTGGCGGTCGCCGGAGCTCGGGCGAGCTCGGGGTTGACGCTACGGTGGCCGGGGATGCTCATGCGGGGCACCTACGTGTTCCAGGCAGCGCGGGGAGGAAGCTGAGCACGACAGCCAGGCCACTAGGTGGCCGGAGGCATGTCGGCGACGATCACAGACGGCGGCGGGTTTCGGTCATCAAGGGGGCGACGGCTACGGCAACCAAACGAAGAGGGAAAGAGGGGGAAACGGTGGCGGAGCTCACAGGGGTTGCGACGGTGGCCTCGGGGAGCTCGGGGAGGCGTCGGAGGCGGCGAATCGCCAGCGGTGAGCTTCGGTGGCCGGCGACGGAACGGCGATGGTGGCGGCGTTGCAGGGCTTCCGGAGGCTTCCGGAGGGCTTTATTCACACGAAACCATTGGCTCATTATCCTCACATCGATTTCAAGCAAATCGAATGGATAACATTGTAGAATTCTCCTTGAGTGCCTTCTCTATGGCACTTGGATTGAGTTTAGCAATTTGTCCTAAGGTCTAGACTCAAAATGGTTTGGTAGAATCCTATCCAAAGAGTTAAGCTCATTGCATTATCTTTAATTTGGAATTGCAACTTGGCAACTTTACGTTGGAGTCATGCAGTTTTACATGCTCATGATAGAACTGCATAATATTATTCCCCTCTATCTTTGATATGTGGATATCTACTAAGTATTTCCTATCTGCGGTAATTCGGTTGCATACCGATATCACCACCCGGCATACATCATTGGCCCCTCAACATATAGTTGGGATCTATGTGAGGAATAACTGTACTTCCGTCAATACCTCAAGCCCCTCGCATGGGGAGTTATTCAAGGCCAGTATGCTAATTCAATGAGGAACATTTCCTGGCATTAGGGGGAGATTTCAGGTACCATAAAGAATGCCAAGAAATTAGTGAAATGTTCAACAAATTTCTGCCTCAAATCCACGTACTCAAAGATCTGAACCATGCATTTAGAAGATTTGCAACACATTGCAAATAACCTGCTAGATTCATTTACTGACTATAAAGGTGTCATACAATCCTACAATCCTGAAAAATATGCCGGAAAGAGTGGACGTACCAACTAAAACCACTCAACTCCCCGTTCAAAGCAACAGGGGGAGAAGTATGGCAACAGTGCATCAGGATTCAGCTTCTCGGAAGCAAGGATATCAAGGCCTGTGAATCAGTAAATGAATCTGAGGCGACGGTTACGGAGATGTCCACACAGGAGAAAGAAAGGGCATCTTATCCTTTCAGCCATTTCTCAATTTAGTCCCTAGACTTTATCTTAATGTTAAGTGGGTCCAAGTAAATTCTGATTCGATCCTCAGGCTTATGAATCTTTGCAGTTTAGCTCTACGCTTTACTGCATTTTACAATTGATCCTTAGGCTTATATTTTCATGTCCTACATGTTGAAATCATACATTCAATAGTTGCGATTGAGATTTTCCTTATCTCTTGCAACGATAAATTCAGTATCTTTGCAATACTATTTCTCCGTTGAGTACGAGGTATTCTGGAATATTTCTATGAATATTTCTATGATGTATCTATTTTCATGTTAACCACATGTCGAGAATAATACGTCCATTTGCAATTGAGATTCTCAATTTCTTGCAAATACATATGCAAAATTCAAGGTGTCATCCTTAGCAATTTGAGATTCACACTAATGATTTTGAGCCACTTCTCTTGAAATATATTAATTTTGCAACATTAAGATGTATTTATATTACGCAATCTGTAATATAAATAAATTACCGGTTTTCACCAGAGATGATATGTTTCTATGTGTTTACCACATTGCCATTCTTCATGAACATGTCATAGCAAAACACAAGGTAATGAGTTGGATCTACTGCCCATGTGCAGACAATCTTGTTAGAAAGGGAAACGAGAGACAATCGAGAGAGCCTTGGCATAGATATAAAAATGAAGGGTTATCCTCATTGATGATGGGATTACACATGTATATAGCCCCCGAAGGGGTGCATTCGAAGAGACACGAGACAACCGCCTCGATAAGGAAAAAAAAGGATTAATAGGACTAAATAAATCCTAACACTCCCGCTAATCCACGCTTGTTAGTGTAAGTATCTTCATCTTTAAAAAGCTCCTCCAAAAACCCTGTGGGAAAAATATGAGGAGTAGGTGTTTGATATGTTGCTAAAACTCCTTCAAACCCAGTGGGAAAAATAAGGAGAAAATGGTACAATCATTGTCTCTTTTAACTCAATACAAGAAAACTCATAGAGTTTATAGGACAATAAATATGTCATATATACTTTCCCAAAAACCCCGGTGGGGAAAACAGAAAGTATGACATATGCTCACATGTTGATATTACCTCATTAAAAACCTTTTATGAGAACCTATAAAGTAAACTCATGAAGGGAAAAAGAGTATAATATGATGCATTAAACATGAACAATTCAGGAAGATACCCCCCCTGATTCTTGCAAAATTCGAAGCCGTCATATACCAAAACATAGAAGTTGGTAGAGACCCGCTGAACAAATCAGTCACATGATTTGACTTGCAAGATATGCAATATAGTGATATTGCTTATTATGTAACTTGCTTGCATCTGGGCAACACAAGAAACATTATCGTTGAGATAATGGTTGGTGAATGTAGCCATGAGGTCTGTTTCAAAGACTCTTCATGAGAGGGCTACCACATCTAGTAGGAACACTAAACTTGTCTACGATCTGATAGTGGGGATCTAATTGATGTATCCAATGATATTGGTGTTCAGATTTCTCTGAAACTAAAAAACCAGGACAAGATGTTTCATGCCTTGGAGATATCGAAAGATATTCTTGAGTACCAGCCAATTGTGTTTGGTGGATCCAATGATATTATGGAACATTGAGTCCCAACATCTCATTTCCATCATCTCTTGGTCTAATAGATCTTTCTCTACGTCTAGAGAATGAACTACCATGAGAGTTATGGATAGATAAGATTTGTCCACAATGAATTTCTCCAATATATTTGGATATAGACAACATAGTATACCATAATGTATGAATGAAGGTGCTCAATTTGTAGTAACGAGCGATGTTTTGGTTTACCCAAACCCTTCATTTTAAACTCCGTCATTTAGATGATTACATGTGTCGTCATTGCAGACACACAAACATGGATAATCATCATTGTAGGAGTAATCCTTGTGTATAAGGATCTCACTACGTCAGTTGTACCATATGTACTGACAATAATAAGTCGTATGGTGACTTACTGATTTTACACAATGTATGTCGATTCAGAATTGAGATTCCGTTGGGAACCATCTATGTTTGAATCTAGTGATCCACATGTATATGTAATCACTACATCTACCAACTTCACAGATAGATGATTTTGTACTGCCAATGATATAAGTTGTCAGAAAGAGATTCCACCTCTGGAGAATAGTTGGGTATCTGCATGAACCTTTGTGCTACAATACTTGCTCTATGTTTCACCACCTCATTGTTCTCAATTCCGTTTCCAGAAGAAAACCGGTGTAGGTATTGCTTATGAATACCTTCCCATTATTGAGCAAGATCATTTCTACCTAGATTATACCCTTTGCTTGAGTTCAGTGCGAGTGTTGTTCACACTTTGCCATGGCCATGGTCTTTGGATCGAAATCATTTGAAAGGTTTTTGCAATCTAGTTGAGAAATGCATGTCGACAATTGTAGACTTCCGGTTATATGATTCTCCAGAATCTATATATCAATATAGACTTGATGGAAATATCGTTACCCATGACGACTGCTCGCGATTTCCCAATGCGACTGAGTCGGGTATTCCGATGTCCCGGTCATTGTGTGCACTATGAACTGGGTTGGTGGAGGTTTTCCATCCACTAGGTGTATACTACCCATTAGGTGTCTGTGAACGTGAAGTTGACTTGCATTTACTGATTCACACGCCTTGATATCCTTGCTTGCGAGAAGCTGAATCTTGATGTACTTTTGCCATACATCTCCCCCTGTTGCTTTGAATAGGGAGTGGAGTGGATTTTTGTTGGTACCTCCACTCTTTCAGGCGTACTTATGAAGGATTGAAGGATTGTGTGACACCTTTATAGTCAGTAAATGAATCTGGCAGGTTATTTGCAATGTGTTGCAAACCTTCTGAACGCATGGTTCATCTCTTTGAGTACGTGGATTTGAGGCAGAAATGTGTGGAACATTCCACTAATTTCCTGGTATTCTTTATGGTACTTGAAATCTCCCCCTAATGCCTGGAAATGTTCCTCGTTGAATCAACATACTGGCCTTGAATAACTCCCATGTGAGGGGCTTGAGGTATTGACGAAAATACGGTTATTCCTCACATAGATCCCAACTATATGTTGAGGGGCCAATGATGTATGCCGGGTGGTGAAATCGGTATGCAACTGAATTACCGCAGATAGGAAATACTTGGTAGATTTCCACGTATCAAAGATAGAGGGGAATAATATTATGCAGTTTTGTCATGAGCGTGTAAAACTGCATGACTCCAACGTAAAGTTGGTAAGTTGCAATTCCAAAGTAAAGATAATGCAATGGATAGGATTCTACCAAACCATTTTAAGTCTAGACATTAGGACAAATTGCTAAACTTCAATCCAAATGCCATAGAGAAGGCATTCAAGGAGAGTTCTACAATGTTATCCATTCGATTTGCTTGAAATCGATGTCAGGATAATGAGCCAATGGTTTCGTGTGAATAAAGCACACACTTAAGACCATCATGTAGATATGTCTTTTAGAACCATGGAATACCTGAATAGTCTAGTCAATGGATGGGAAGAGCCACTTACCTCAACTTGATGCATTCAAGGAGTCTGAGTGGTTCAGCGTAGACTTTAAGGTGTGCAAGCCTGAAAATTAGCTTCCTTGTGCCACTTGTAGTACACATAAAATCCAAATGTTATTATAATTTAGCATCATAATAATAATAAACTATTGGAATTGCTGATAGTTTCAGTTTCAACCCAATGTCTCGATGACCAAGGCGATTATGCTAAGTTTGTCATGTACAAGACACTCTGGAAAACTATCTCGTACACAACATGTGCTACGGGTTGTGTCGTAAGTGTAGTACAATCCAGATGATACACAGAGAATGTGCTTGCCATATCCGTTGCATATGGTAAGGAGAAGTTATTTCTCTTTGTTGTCATCTTAAGTTTCGCTATGGAAACTATTTTGACAGATACCTTCATAGTTTAGTAGGGTATGAGTTAAACCTGGGAAGCAATAAAGCATCCCGACGTTACTCGAGTACCCACAAGGATAGTAAATATGACTCGAGTTGAGCCAACAAATACCTCATCGCGTCAAGCGATTTAAATATCTCCTTTCTCTTAATGAGAGTGGAAACATTGGACTTCCCCGAGTATAAAGTTTGTGGTGCATTTGTCCACAAGGCACATATCATTTTTCATCGGATTGACTCCCATAGAAATCTCTATATAGACATGAAGATTCTCAATATGAAAATCACTGTCAGATATATAGAATACATACAATTTTATTTGTATCAAAGTGCTGATACAGTATATTGTGATATACAATATATGATGACAACAATAATCATGTTCTCATTAGAACATCATAAATGGACATAAATAAATAGATCACTAAGGAGACTAAGGGACTAAATGTATAGTCTCCAAACATGTCAGTTGAAGCATATTCGACCATCACATTCTCCGTGCTCATAGGGTCTCGTCACAGCTGGTGATGTCGGATTGAAGGTTGAAGTAAGATTCAAACCATCGCCCTTGAGGTTCATTGTATCCCAGGAATTGCTGATACAGAATAACCAAATGCTAAGATCTGAATCTAATGCCTTATAATTTATAAGACACCATTTTCTGTTAGTGGTGTGATCCTGACCAAAGGTGCATCCGGAATTGCACACATTATCCCATGAGACACTAGAGCGATCATGATGTCCATGGCCTAGATAGGGCAGTGGTGGCCATTGAGGGTCAATGCCTCAAACTCTATTGCCATATGTTGCCTCTATGGGTAAACCCGAGATAATTAATTTACAACCAGTAAATTAAATACCATCATGGTAATATTGCAAATTAATGGATATTTCAAGAAGTTATCTTGAAACCATCAATGTGAACTTCAAATTGCTAAGCATGACACCTTGAAGATAATCTCCAAAATGAAGTAGATCTCGCATCACTAGGGAGTATAATCTGATACTCACTCCTAATGCCTTATGTCATGACTTAGTAAATGCATGGGGGTGCACAATGTTGTGCAATCATAATGTCAAATATGATAAAATATAGGCTTTATTAGTAGTCATCGATAATCCGCGTAGGCAGTAGATCCATATGACTACCTTGTGATCCCAAGCATCAATTTGACGAAATCACTTTGAATTTTGCATCTGTATTTGCAAGGAATTGAAAATCTCAATTGCAAATAGAAGTATTAATCTCGACATGTGTTTAACATGGAAATAGATACATCATAGAAATATTCCGGAATACATCATACTCAACGGAGAAACAATACTTCAGAGGTACTGAATTTATCTTTGCAAGAGATTAAAAATCTCTATTGCAAATGGACGTAATTAATCTCAACACGTGATAAACGTGGAAATGTATTACATCAACTTAAGATCTGGAATACATCTCGGTATTCAACAGAAAAACACTACTATTGTAATGAATAGTAATGATGTTGCAAACTTGATGTTCAAGTAATAAAACTTGAATTGTATAGACCTCAAATTGAATGAGATGATCTTGTATCAAGTTGCAAGATAATTCAGCAAAGTGAATTAATATTTTGCGAGAGAAAATTAATCTCAATTGCATTGAGATTGTTTTGCGAGAAAATAATAATTCTCAATCGCAAATCTATATTGCTGTGCGAGAAATTTAATCTCAATTGCAGGAAACATGTTCTAGAGAATCTGATATGTAGTAAACACATTGAACATGTCAAGTATCAACATACACATATTTCTGGAATTTTAAAACTCAACAGAAAAAGGGCTGAAAATGCAAAGTCCAAGGAGCCCATGGGATTGCGCGTGCAATCCAAGCCACGCCACCGAGATGCAGAGGACCTCAAGGGTAATGGTTTGAAACTCACTTCAAACCCTCAATCTGACACCATCAAGCTGTCGCGAGACCCTATGAGCATGGAGAGCATGATGGTTGAATATGCATCACCGACATGTTTGGAGACTATACATTTAGTCCCTTAGTCTCCCTACTGATTTATTTATTTATGTCCAGTTATGATGTTCTAATAAGAACATGATTATTGTTGTCATCATATATTGTATATCACAATATATTGTATCAGCACTTTGATACAAATTCATTTGTATGTACTCTATATATCCGACAGTGATCTTCTTGAGAATCTTCATATCTATGTATATAGATTTCTACGGGAGTCAATCCGATAAAAAATGATATGTGCCTTGTGGGCATATGCACGACAAACTCTATACGCAGGGAAATCCAATGTTTCCACTCTCATTGAGAGAAAGGAGATATTTTAAAATCGCTAGATGCGATGAGGTATTTGTTGGCTCAACTCGAGTCATATTTACTATCCCTGTGGGTACTCGAGTAACGTCAAGATGCTTCATTGCTTCCCAAGTTTAACTCGTACCCTACTAAGCTATAGAGGTATTTGTCAAAATGGTTTCCATAGCGAAACTTATGCTAACAAGAAAGAGAAATACATTCTCTTTACCATATGCAACGGATATGGCAGGCACATTTTCTATGTATCATCTGGATTGTACTACACATACTACAAAACCCGTAGCACGTGTTGCTCCCAAGATAGTTTTCCAAAATGTCTTGTACATGAAAAACTTGGCATACTTACCTTGGTCATCGAGACATTGGGTTGAAACCGAAACTATCAGCAATTCCAATAGTTTATGATTATTATGATGCTAAATTATAACACCATTTGGATTTTATGTGCACTACAAGTGACACAGAGAAGCTAATTTTAAAGCTCGCACACCTTAAAGTCTACACTGAACCACTCAGACTCCTTGAATGCATCAAGTTGAGGTAAGTGGCTCTTCCCATCCATTGACTAGACTATTCAGGTATTCCATGGTTCTAAAAGACATATCTACATGATGGTCTTAAGTGTGTGCTTTATTCACACGAAACCATTGGCTCATTATCCTGACATCGATTTCAAGCAAATCGAATGGATAACATTGCATAATTCTCCTTGAGTGCCTTCTCTATGGCCCTTGGATTGAGTTTAGCAATTTGTCCTAAGGTCTAGACTCAAAATGGTTTGGTAGAATCCTATCCAAAGAGTTAAGCTCATTGCATTATCTTTACTTTGGAATTGCAACTTGCCAACTTTACGTTGGAGTCATGCAGTTTTACACGCTCATGACAGAACTGCATAATATTATTCCCCTCTGTCTTTGATACGTGGAAATCTACCAAGTATTTCCTATCTGCGGTAATTCGGTGTCATATCGATATTACCACTCGGCATACATCATTGGCCCCTCAACATATAGTTGGGATCTATGTGAGGAATAACTGTATTTCCATCAATACCTCAAGCCCCTCGCCTGGGGAGTTATTCAAGGCCAGTATGTTGATTCAATGAGGAACATTTCTAGGCATTAGGGGGAGATTAAAGTACCATAAAAATGCCAGGAAATTAGTGGAATGTTCAACACATTTCTGCCTCAAAATCCACGTACTCAAAGATCTGAACCATGCGTTCAGAAGATTTGCAACACATTGCAAATAATCTGCCATATTCATTTAATGGCTATAAAGGTGTCACACAATCCTACAATCCTGCAAAAGTACGCCTAAAAGAGTGGAGGTACCAACAAAATCCACTCCACTCCTCGTTCAAAGCAATAGGGGGAGATGTATGGCAGAAGTACATCAGGATTCAGCTTCTCGCAAGTAAGGATATCAAGGCCTGTGAATCAGTAAATGCAAGTCAACTTCATGTTGGCAGACACCTAATGGGTAGTATACACCCAATGGACGGGAAACCTCCATCAACCTAGGTCATAGTGCACACAATGACCGGGATATCGGAATACCCGACTCAATCGCATTGGAAAATCGCGAGAGGTCACTACGGGTAACGATATTTTCATCAACTATATATTGATATATAGATTATGGAGAATCATATAACCGGAAGTCTACAATTGCCGACATACATTTCTCAACTAGATTACAAAACCTTACAAATGATTCAGATCCAAAGACCATGGCCATGGCAAAGTGTGATCAACACTCGTACTGAACTCAAGCAAAGGGTATAATCTAGGTAGAAATGATCTTTCTCAATAATGGGAAGGTATTCATAAGCAATACCTACACCAGTTTTCTTTTGGAAACAAAATTGAGAACAACTAGGTGGTGAAACAAAGAGCAAGTATTGTAGCACAAGGGTTCACGCAGATACCCAACTATTCTCCAGAGGTGGAATCTCATTCCGATAACTTATATTATTGGCAGTTCAAAATCATCTATCTCTGCAGTTGATAGATGTAGTGATCACATATCCGTGTGGATCACTAGATTCAGACATATATGATTGATTTCCGATGGAATCTCAATTCTGAATCGAAATACGAAATGCAACATACATTGTGTAAAATCGGTAAGCCACCATACGGCTTATTGTTGTCGGTACATATGGTACAACCGATGTAGTGAGATCCTTATACACAAGGATTACTCCTACAATGATGATTATCCATGTGTTGTGTGTCTGCAATGACAACACATGTAATCATCTAAGTGACGGACTTTAAAATGAAGGATTTGGGTAAACGAAAGTACCACTCGTTACTACAACTTGAGCACCTTCATTCATGCATTATGGTATACTATGTTGTCTATATCCAAAATATGTTGGAGAAATTCATTGTGGACAAATCTTATCTATCCATAACTCTCATGGTAGTTCATTCTCTAGACGTAGAGAAAGATCTATTAGACCAAGAGATGATGGAAATGGGATATTGGGACTCAACGTTCCATAATGCCATTGGATCCACCAAACACAATTGGTTGGTACTCAAGAATATCTTTCGATATCTCCAAGGCATGAAACATCTTGTCCTGGTTTTTCAGTTTCGGAGAAATCTGAACACCAAAATCATTGGTTACATGGATCAAATCCCCACTATCAGATCATAGACAAGTTTAGTGTTCCTATTAGGTGTGGTATCCCTCTCATGAAGAGTCTTCAAATCAGACCTCATGGCTACATTCACCAACCATTATCTCAACGATAATGTTTCTTGTGTTGCCCGGATGCAAACAGGTTACATAATAAGCAATATCACTATATTGCATATCTTGCAAGTCAAATCATGCGACTGATTTGTTCACCAGGTTTCTACCAATTTCTATGTTTTGGTATGTGACGACTTTGAATTTTTGCAAGAATCAGGGGGAGTATGTTCCTCAATTGTTCCTATTCAATGGATCATATTATACTCCTTTTCCCTTCATGAGTTTACTTTACAGGTTCTCATAAAGGTTTTTAATGAGGTAATATCAACATGAAATCATATGTCATACTTTCTGTTTTCCCCATCGGGTTTTTTAGGAATGTATATACAACATATTTATTGTCCTCTAAACTCTATGGGTTTTCTCGTATTGAGGTAAAAGAGAAAATAACCATTATATGTTGCATCATTTTCTCCTTATTTTCCCACTGGGTTTGAAGGAGTTTTAGCAACATATGAAACACATATCTCCTCATATTTTTCCCACAGGGTTTTTGGAGGAGCTTCTCAAGATGATGATACTTACACTAACAAGCATGGATTAGGGGGAGTGTTAGGATTTAATTAATCCTGTTAATCCCTACTTTTTCTAAAGGAGGCGGTTGCCTCGTGTCCCTTTGAAGACGCCCCTTCGGGGGTTATATATATATGTGTAACCCATCATCAATGAGAATATGGATTCACCTTTACTTGTCTGTTTCCCTTTCTCCCGTTTCTTTTCAATAGCGACGAGGTATTTGTTGGCTCAACTCGAGTCATATTTACTATCCCTATGGGTACTCGAGTAACGTCCGGATGCTTTATTGCTTCTTAGGTTTAACTCGTACCCTACTAAACTGTGGAGGTATCGGTCAAAATAGTTTCCATAGCGAAACTTCTAATGATAACAAAGAGAAATAACTTCTCTTTACCATATGCAACAGATATGGAAGCACATTCTATATGTATCATATGGATTGTACTACACATACGACACAACCCGTAGCGCATGTTGTGTATGAGATAGTTTTTCCAGAGTGTCTTGTACATGACAAACTTAGCATACTCGCCTGGGTCATCGAGACATTGTGTTGAAACAGAAACTATCAGCAATTCCAATAGTTTATGATTATTATGATGCTAAATTCTAATAACATTTGGATTTTATGTGCACTACAAGTGACACAGGGAAGCTAATTTTAAGGCTTGCACACCTTAAAGTCTACGATGAGCCACTAAGAATCCTTGAATGCATCAAGTCGAGGTAAGTAGCTCTTCCCGGCCATTGAGTAGACTATTCAGGTATTCCATGGTTCTAAAAGACATATCTACATGATTGTCTTAAGTGTGTGCTTTATTCACACGAGACCATTGGCTCATTATCCTGACATCGATTTCAAGCAAATCGAATGGATAACATTGCAGAATTCTCCTTGAGGGCCTTCTCTATGGCCTTTGGATTGAAGTTTAGCAATTTGTCCTAATGTCTAGACTCAAAATGGTTTGGTAGAATCCTATCCGAAGAGTTAAGCTCATTACATTATCTTTATTTTGGAATTGCAACTTACCAACTTTACGTTGGAGTCATGCAGTTTTACACTCTCATGACAGAACTGCATAATATTATTCCCCTCTATCTTTGATATGTGGATATCTACCAAGTATTTCCTATCTGCGCTAATTTGGTTGCATACCGATATCACCACCCGACATAAATCATTGGCCCCTCAACATTTAGTTGGGATCTATGCGAGGAATAACTGTATTTTCGTCAATACCTCAAGCCACTCGCATGGGGAGTTATTCAAGGCCAGTATGTTGATTCAATGAGGAACATTTCCAGGCATTAGGGGGAGATTTCAAGTACCATAAAGAATGCAAGGAAATTAGTGGAATGTTCAACACATTTCTGTCTCAAATCCACATACTCAAAGATCTGAACTATGCGTTTAGAAGATTTGCAACACATTGCAAATAACCTGCCAAATTCATTTACTGACTATAAAGGTGTCACACAATCCGACAATCCTGCAAAAGTACGCTTGAAAGAGTGGAGTTAACAGCAAAATCCACTCCACTCCCCATTCAAAGCAACATGGGGAGATGTATGGCAGAAATACACCAGGATCCAGCTGCTCGCAAGCAAGGATATCAAGGCCTGTGAATCAGTAAATGCAAGTCAACTTCACATTGACAAACACCTAATGGATAGTATACACCCAGTGGACGGGAAACCTCCACCAACCTAGGTCATAGTGGACATAATGACTGGGACATCGGAATACCTTACTCAACCGCATTGGGAAATCACGAGCATTCACCATGGGTAATGATATTTCCATCAACTATATATTGATATATAGATTCTGGAGAAACATATAACCGGAAGACTACAACTATCGACATTCATTTCTCAACTAGATTGCAAAAACCTTTCGAATGATTCAGATCCAAAGACCATGGCCATGGTAAAGTGTGAACAACACTCGGACTGGACTCGAGCAAAGGGTATAATCTAGGTGGAAATAATATTGCTCAATAATGGGAAGGTATTCATAAGCAATACCTACACCAGTTTTCTTCTGGAAAAGGAATTGAGAACAATGAGGTGGTGAAACATAAAGCAAGTATTGTAGCACAAGGGTTCACGCAGATACCCAAATATTCTCTAGAGGTGGAATCTCTTTCCGATAACTTATATCATTGGCAGAAAATCATTTATCTTTGTAGTTGATAGATGTAGTGATTACATATCCATGTGGATCACTAGATTCAGTCATATATGATTGATTCCCGATGGAATCTCAATTCTGAATCGAAATACAAAATGCAACATACGTTGTGTAAAATCAGTAAGTCGCCATATGACTTATTATTGTTAGTTCATACGGTACAACTGACGTAGTGAGATCCTTATACACAAGGATTACTCCTACAACGATGATTATCCATGCTTGTGTGTTTGCAATGAAGACACATGTAATCATCTAAATGACGAAGTTTAAAGTGAAGGATTTGGGTAAACCAAAATACCGCTTGTTACTACAACTTGAGCACCTTCATTAATATATTATGGTATACTATGTTGTCTATATCCAAAATTATATTAGAGAAATTGATTGTGGAAAAATCTTATCCATCCATAACTCTCATGGTAGTTCATTCTCTAGATGTAGAGAAAGATCTATTTAGACCAAGATATGATGGAAATGAGATATTGGGACTCAACATTCCATAATGCCATTGGATCCACCAAACACAATTGGTTGGTACTCAAGAATATCTTTCGATATCTCCAAGGCATCAAACATCTTGTCCTGTTTTTCAGTTTCACAGGAATGTGAACACCAATATCATTGGATACATCGGTCAGATCCCCACTATGTCAGATCGTGGACAAGCTTAGTGTTCCTACTAGGTGTGGTAGCCCCCTCATGAATAGTCTTCGAAACAAACCTCATGGCTACCTCCACCAACCATTATCTCAACGATAATGTTTCTTGTGTTGCCCGGATGCAAATAGGTTACATAATAAGCAATATCACTATATTACATATCTTGCAAGTCAAATCATGCGACTGATTTGTTCACCAGGTTTCTACCAACTTCTATATTCTAGAAATGTGTTCATGGAATTGGTATATGACGACTTCAGAATATGCAAGAATCAGGGGGAGTATCTCCTTGAATTGTTCCTATTCAAAGCATCATATTATACTCTTTTTTCCTTCATGAGTTTACTTTACAAGTTCTCATAAAGGGTTTTAATGAGGTAATATCAACATAAGATCATATGTCATACTATCCATTTTCCCCTGTAAGTGCATCTAGTGCCACCCCTAGTTGGTTTTGGAGTATTAACGACAAACTTGGTTGAGGGACTAATGTGTTTGTGAGAATTGCAGGATAACACAGGAGATGGCCCCTAAAACTGTGTGAACACATTGAAGACAATGGTGGTCTGTGAAGCTATTCACGTTGAAGACTATGACATGAGAAGACATCAAGTGAAGACTGTGGAGCGCGAAGACTTAGTTGTTTCATTATTTCCTTTTCTTCTTTGTTGAGTCATAGGAACCACCACACTGTTAAGTGGGGTCCAAGTGAACAAAGTCAGAGTGACTGAAGTGATGCTCAACCAAATCCTATGTCTTCGAGCAAAGACAATGAGAGCAAATCTTATCCAGAGTCGGATAAGTCAGCTTTACTTGTAGCCCAAGTCAAGCTGCCGCGTGTGTTTGAAATCTGACCGTTATGACATGTGTCAGTTCCTTAGTGACCCAGGGTCATTTCAGACAAATCAGGTCGGGTTGCCCAGTGGCTATAAATAGCCCAACCCCTACAACATAAATTGGTGGCTGCTCAGAGTTAGTACACGGCTTTTGTCGTTTGAGAGCAACCCACCTCCGAAGCTTTTGAGAGAGAATCCTTGCAAGGACAAAGCCCAAACCACCCAGACCCCAAAGAGTGTTTGGCATCACTGAAGTCTTTCTGTCCGCGTGATCTAAAGACTTGTTATACTTGAGGACTGTGAATCCTCCAGCCAGTTAGGCGTCACGTTCTGAGCATCCAAGAGTCATTGTGGATTGCCGATGAACAAAGTCTGTGAAGGTTTGGAAGTCTACCTTGAAGACTTACCAGAGTGATTGGGCGGGGACTAGGTGTCCTTAGCTCAAGGGGAATAAGGTGAAGACACGGTGTTCTGAGTTGAATCTCAGCCTCCCTAACCAGACGTACAGTTGTCACAGCAACTGGAACTGGTCGAACAAATCCCTGTCCTCCTGAAGGTACTAGTTCTATCTCTCACTTCTCTCTTCTTACAGTTTGTCTTCGTGAAGTTATTGCCTGCTTGCATTATATGTTTGACTTCACTGTGTGACTACCTGTTCTGATTGGCTTCATACTATCTTCCATCTTGATCTCTACTACCTAGCTGCTAATAGTCTTCGTGCTTTCACTTCATTGAATACTTGACTATGGCTTGTCTAGTGTAGTCTACCTTCCGCTGCATACGAATTGTGTCATTTCTATCGTTTGTTTTCAAAACTCCCATGTTTTGAAGACTTTCATAGAAATCATCTATTCACCCCCGCTCTAGTCGATAACTAGCCCTTTCAATTGGTATCAGAGCAAGGTACTCCCTTGTTCTGTGTGATTCGGTTTAACCACCTGGAGTTTTAGCTATGTCGACTGCAGGGATAATCAAAGTCTCCGCTGCGTGC
This sequence comes from Triticum aestivum, assembly GCF_018294505.1. Lineage (NCBI taxonomy): Eukaryota > Viridiplantae > Streptophyta > Magnoliopsida > Poales > Poaceae > Triticum > Triticum aestivum. The sequence continues at coordinate 182,979,359 of NC_057810.1, read as the reverse complement.
CCCATCTTTGATGGCACTGAATATCCCTACTGGAAGAATAGGATGCGCATGCACCTTGAAGCCATTGATGTCGATCTATGGTATGTTGTCAAGAATGGCGTTCCCAAGACTGGTGAAGGTGTCACCCCTGCTCATGTCAAGAAGTTCATTCAACTGGACTCTACCGCCAAGAACATCATCTGTGGTCATCTGACCAAAGGGCAGTATGGCCGTGTGAGTGCTCTGGAAACATCGAAGCTAGTCTAGGACTGGCCCTCCAAGGTCAATGAAGGCGTTTCAACTCAGCGAGATCAACGGATCAGTACTCTCCGCAACCTCTTCAACCGCTTCAAGAGACACGACAATGAGAATGTCCAGCTCACATTTGATCGCCACACTGATATCACAAATGTGCTCCAAGCACTCGGCGCCACTAAGATTACGAAGCATGAGATAGTGAAGACACTACTGAGATCTCTTGACAACTCATTTGACACCTTAGCCCTGATGATACAAGAAAGCCCTGACTTCAAGTCTCTCGATCCATCCGACATACTTGAGAGGCTCAACACACATGAGTACCAGCTATTTGAGAAACGAGATATCTATGGCCCCAACTATGGCCGAACTCGCGCTTTGAAGGCAAAGGCTGCTGCTTCCTCATCTGAAGAAGAATCTGACTGCAGTTCTGGTGATCCTGAAGACATTGGAAAGGAGCTTGCTATGCTTGTGAAGAAGTTCCAGAAATTCACCAAGAAGAAAGGTTTCAGAAAGTCTTCACGATCCAGCTCAAGGAATGATGAAGCTTCTGCCTATGACCACAAGAAGAGAACCTGCCACAAGTGCAAGAAACCTGGTCACTACATCTCTGAGTGTCCACAGTGGGACAATGAGAAGAAGAAGAAGAAGAGCAAAGAATATGATTCTGATGACAACAAGAAGAAGAAATCCTCAAAGTCTTCTTCCAAGTCCTCTTCCAAGTCTTCATCACACAAGAAGAGCTCATCTGGCAAGGCTCGTGCTTTTGTTGGCAAGGAAATGGATTCAGAGGAGGAGTCTGCTTCTGAGGAGGTAGAGGTGGAGTCTGAGGAGGAGTCTGACTCTGGTGTTGCGAGTCTGGCTCTAGCTACAGCCTACATCGCCAAGTCCATCTTCAACAGTGAAGACAATGGCTCCGTCACCAATGCTGATGATAATGACAAGGACGACTCGCCTCCCACCTACTGCTTCATGGCATGCGGTGCCAAGGTAAAATCATGCGATGCTTACTTTCAAACATCTAGTGAAGATGACTCTGATGGTGAATCCAAACCTAGTTGCAAAACACTTGCTAAAATTGCAACTGAACAACAGAAAGCTATGGAACATACTCAAAAACTGCTAGACAAAAGCGATGACCTGTTGGACACGAAAATGACCAAGTCTCAGTCCTTAATTGAAGCCATTAAAATTCTTCATGTTAAGTACCAGGAACTTGAAGGTCGACATGAATCACTCTCAACTTCTCATGAAAAGCTTTCCTATGATTGTCTTCAAAGGAGGCAGGAACTTGAGAAATTGAGATCGGCTCATGAAGATCTTCGAAAGGAGAATGAGTCACTTCGCGCTCAACAGATCAGTCCCGCTCAGGAAGGATTTGAAGCATCATGTCTAAAATGCATTGAGCGTGATAACACTGCCTCTGTTGCTGAATGTTCTATTGCTACTACTGTTGCAATATCTTCAACTGCCGATGTGGTAACTAACCCCTCTGCTGAGCATACCACTACTATTGCCGATGAGAATGCCATGTTGAAGACACTGCTTGAGACAGGGATGTACAAAAGTCTCAAAGGGTATCAGACATTATGTGATGTCCTCAAAAAGCAGATTCTGAACCGAAACCCTAGGAAAGAGGGTGTTGGGTTCGAGAGGAAAATGAATGTTGATGGGTTGTACTGGAAGCCTGAGCAGTATCCCAAAACCACATGGGTTGCTGCAAAGGAACCTTCAGTAGATCCATCCACCTTATCTAGTTTCACTTGTGCTAACCCTATTATCATTGATGAATCTTTTGATGCAAACTATAAACTGTTTAAGAATCAGAATGGCGAAGTGTTTGCCAGGTATATTGGTACTAACTGCAGGAATGGGTCACCTATGAAGAAGATATGGGTACCCAAAAGTTGTCTTGAGAATCTTCCAGTGAATATCATCATGACACCACCTGTGAAGAAGACAAACCCCATACCAAAGGCTTCATATGGTCCAAAAGCTTCATACAGACCGAGGACTCATCTGAGTTACCCTAACGTCAATGTTTTGCAGGGAAATCACACTTAGACCCATGAATATGAGCGTGTTTCCTCAAACCGCTATGTTCATAGAACTAAGAACTTTTCTGCTTATTCCTATGAGTATTACTCACCTCCTGCAAGGCTATGTACTAGGGCTCCAAAGCCGAAATTCTCAGATGCTGCACTTAGACTCATTGCTTCTAAGCCACCCCTGAAAATGTGGGTGGTTAAGAAAACTTAACTCTCTTTTGCAGGGAAAGGTCTCCAGCCGGAAATTAAAGGCGTCCAAAACTAATGCTGGGGACCTTAAACATCTTGTGGGGCGCAAGATAAAATGCCCAAATGGTCTTACTATGTATTTCGTTCCGGGATTCCTTGACACTCATCCTATCTATCCTAACCAAGATCTGAATTTCCATGTTCCACTTGTTCGTCAAATGTTTATGCTTCAAGGTAGACTTCCAAACCTTCACAGACTTTGTTCACCGGCAATCCACAATGACTCTTGGAGCCTATCCCCGAAACTGCACTGTAGGCTATGACACCTCGTGCTTCAGAATGGATTATGGATAGTGGATGCACTAACCACATGACTGGCGATCGAAGTCTTTTGATGGATTCAATGCTACGTCCATCAGACAAGAGTCACATCACATTTGCTGACACTGGTAAAAGCAAGGTATTGGGTGTAGGTAGAGTTGCAATATCAATGGATCAACACATGGACAAAGTGATGCTTGTTGAATCCCTTGGTTTCAACTTAATGTCTGTCTCAATGCTTTGTGACTTAAACATGATTGTGCTATTCAGAAAATATCGATGCCTTGTGCTAATGGAATCTGACAAGTCTCTAGTCTTTGAAGGGTATCGAAAAGATGATCTATATATGGTAGATTTCTCAGCAGGACCACAGATGGCCGTATGTCTTCTAGCAAAAGCTTCAGAGTGCTGGCTTTGGCATCGAAGGCTAGGGCATGCTGGCATGAGGAACTTGCACACTCTCGCGAAGAAGAAGCATGTCATGGGTATCGAAGGCATCAAGTTCAAGTAGGATCATCTGTGTGGTGCCTGCGAAGCTCGAAAGATGACTAGGGCCAAGCATCCCTCGAAGACAATCATGACTACATCTCAACCCTTCGAGCTGCTACACATGGACTTATTTGGCCCTACTCACTACTCTACTCTCAATGCTACTGCTTGCCTCTATGGCTTCGTCATTGTTGATGATTACTCTAGATATACTTGGGTGCATATAATCCTCTACAAGACTGAAGTGCAGGATGTCTTCAGACGCTTTGCCAATCATGCCATGACGAACTATGTCATCAAGATCAAGCACATTAGAAGCGACAATGGCACTGAGTTCAAGAACACCGGCCTTGACCTCTATCTGGATACTTTGGGTATCACTCATGAGTTCTCTGCTCCTTACACACCTCAACAGAATGGCATCGCAGAGCGCAAGAACAGAACTCTTATTGAGATGGCCTGAACGATGCTTGATGAGTACAAGACTCCACGGAAGTTCTGGCCTGAAGTCATTGACACTGCATGCCACATCATCAACCGTGTTTATCTTCACAAGCTTCTGAAGAAAACATCCTATGAGCTCCTAACTGGTAAGAAGCCAAATGTAAGCTACTTCAGAGTATTTGGTGCTAAGTGCTGGATCAAGGATCCACATCACACTTCAAAATTTGCACCGAAAGCACATGAAGGTTTTATGCTTGGTTGCGGAAAGGATTCGCACTCCTACAGAGTCTTCAACCTCTTTCACTATAAAGTGGTTGAAACTGTGGATGTGCGGTTCGATGGGACTAACGGCTCGCAAAGAGGAGCACCTGCCAAATGTGCTAGATGAAGTACCTCCAAGTGAATCAATCAAGCAGATGGGAGTTGGAGAGATCATACCAACTGAGAATCAGACTGAAGAAGAGCTTATCATTTCTACACCTAATCAACTTGAAGACAATGCTCAGCCTGAAGACAATCCCCCAGATAATGACATTGATCAGCAAGAGCAAAATCTTCGTCCTGTTCATCCTCGTGTTGCAAATGAAGTTCAGATTGAGAAGATAATTGACATCTTAAATGCACCTGGTCCACTCACTCGTTCAAGAGCTACTCGAAAAGCAACACAACTAACCAATTTCTATGGGCATTTCACATTTGTCTCAATCTCAGAACCCAAGAAAGTCGATGAAGCCTTCATGGAACCTGAATGGATTCAAGCTATGCAAGAAGAACTTCAACAATTCAAGCCGAATAATGTGTGGGAACTGGTCAAGCGTCCTGATCCTCGGAAGCACAATATCATTGGCACCAAATGGATATATCGCAACAAGCAAGATGAGCATGGACAAGTCGTCAGAAACAAGGCTCGTCTCATTGCACAAGGTTACACTCAAGTGGAAGGAATTGACTTCGATGAAACATTTGCTCCGGTGGCAAGGCTTGAAGCCATTCACATACTGCTAGCCTATGCAAATCATCACAACATCCTTCTGTATCAAATGGATGTGAAGAGTGCCTTTCTCAATGGAAAGATGGAAGAAGAAGTATATGTCACACAACCTCCTGGCTTTGAAGATCCAAAACATCCTGATATGGTATACAAGCTCAACAAGGCACTGTATGGCCTCAAACAAGCCCCTCGTGCTTGGTATGATACGCTCAAAGACTTCCTGAAGAGCAAAGGCTTCAAACCTGGTTCACTAGATCCTACACTCTTCATGAAGACATATGCTGGTGAACTGTTTGTGTGCCAAATCTATGTGGATGACATTATCTTCGGCTGCACCAACAAGAAATACAGTAATGGGTTTGATCACATGATGCAAGAGCAATATCAGATGTCCATGATGGGCGAGCTGAAATTCTTTCTGGGTCTCCAAATCCGTCAGCAACGCAACAACATCTTCATATCTCAAGAAAAATACCTCAAAGATTGCCGGAAGAAGTTTGGAATGCAAGACTGCAAAGGATACACGACACCAATGCCAACCAAAAGTCATCTGGGTCCCGACGCCAATGGTAAATAGTTCGATCAAAAGGTATACTGCTCCATGATTGGTTCTTTGCTTTATTTATGTGCATCTAGGCCAGATATAATGCTTAGTGTTTGCATGTGTTCCCGATTCCAAGCGGCACCAAAGAAATCGCATCACTTAACTGTGAAGCAAATTCTTCGATATTTGGCTTACACCCCAACATTAGGATTATGGTATCCAAAGGGTTCAGAGTTTGATCTAGTTGGACTCTCAAATGCTGATTATGCTGGTGACAAGGTTGATTGCAAGTCCACATCAGGCACATGTCACTTTCTGGGACGATCTCTTGTCTGTTGGCCTTCAAAGAAGCAGAACTGTGTATCTCTCTCCACTGCTGAATCCGAATACATTGCTGCTGGATCTTGCTGTGCTCAGCTTCTCTGGATGAAGCAAACTCTCAAGGACTATGGTATCCACCTGAAGAATGTGCCTCTCTACTACGACAATGAGAGTTCCATCAAGATTGCCAACAACCTAGTTCAGCACTCGAAGACAAATCACATTGAAATTCATCATCACTTTCTCAGAGATCATGTTATGAAGGAAGATATTGATATCATCCACGTCAAGACAGAAGAGCAATTGGCTGATATCTTCACGAAGCCCTTGGATGAGAAAAGGTTTTGCAAGTTGTGGTGTGAGCTAAACATCTTGGAATCCTCAAATGTCCTGTGATTAGGCACACATCCTAAAACTTATGCATTTTGATGACTTAGATGTGCAACACACAAAGTAATGTATATCTTCAATCAATGAAGACATACATTCTAAGTGTGAATACATTAATGCGGAATTTGACTTCGGAGCGCCACGATAATTGTGCGCCGTGTCAGGGTCTAATACTTCCTATATGGTGGGTAACGCCACCACCAAACTTTTGTTTGAAGTGTTTCCCTTGGCGTTATATTTGTGAAGCCTTCATCTTTGATTTATCTTCATCTTGTTGATTTGGTATTATACTAGTTATATACATATTTGTGTTCTTTCCTCTACAACATTCACTTATAGCTATGACTTCGTGTTGAATCTTTTGATCTAAGTGAATGTGATCGGACCCCAACCTATCTATGCTTCTACCTCAACTCTATCTGTCCAAATCATATGCATTCTATTGAAAACTGTCGATTGTCTTCACTAAGAGTTTGTTAGCTGAACTCAATCCGACAAACATTTATATCTGTTTTTAATGCTATATCCTTATTGCCTGAAAGCCGGAGAATTCGGAACGACCACCCCGATAATCCAGGCGTACGTGGGAACATGGAATAACTTCCAATGTGTTGCATGCTTGCCACGTGCCCTTCAAATGTGAACTGCCAGGGGCACCTGCGTAATTGCACTGTGCCGTCTCTTTCCTTATAAATACCCATCACATCTCGGTCAAAAATTCTTATTCCACCTCGCCACCTCTCGCAAACCCTAGCGCCACCGCTATCTCTCGACGATGCCGGCGACGAAGCGCTTAGCTGCCGCGACTTCTCCGACGCCGTCCTCATGCCGGCTGCGGACCTCCTCCTCTCTGCCGTCGGCGTAGGTGTCCTCCATCGCCAAGTTAGGGCATGGAAGATCGAACTGCTCGACCTCCAACTTCGCTCCGTCTAGCAGTTCTTCGTGTGGTAATTAAAATTCACTTTTTACCGTCTTTTCGATCTGATAGATTCATCCTTCTTTACCAAAAGGGGTTTCAAGATCTCCAAAGTTGAATCTATCTCTTTCTGCATCTCATACTATGCCTAGTCTATTCACTTATGCTTCTCTACAAGTTAGATTCTCACTTGTACTTATTCTTGGATTCGTACAAATCTGGAACCAATTCTCATCAAATAAGTGAATGTCTTCGCGTTATGAGGTCAATGTCTTCAAACTGATTTATCTTCAAAATCTTCTGAGAATGCATATGACCTCTTCCCCTTCCCTCGCACCTCTAATGCTGTCACAAGTACATGTCCGTGGGAGAATCCCTTGGTTCTCATGGTCTGCATTCATTTGCAAAATTCTTACAGAGTCACATTAATTCTCCTGAAGCCAGTCTTGTCTGACCAGCCGTAGGAAGCCTTTGCAAGTTCTAAAGCCTTTCAGGTTAAGCTTCATGGCAAATGAGAAGTCAGCTAGAAAGGGTGGCAGACAGCACCGTGGGAATACTTCCAAAGACTTGCCACCAAATCTGCACGAACTGTACAAAACAGACCCCGAAGAAACATATGGTGAACGCAAGAATCAAATCCAATGGATTCGAAGATATTGGGCTGAAGAGTGGTACAAGTACAGATTTGTCACTGCTGAATATGCTGAGAAGAATGCCATCAAGCAGCCTTGGGGAGATATATTATACAAAAATCTTCAACCCTAGTCCAAGTCTGAAGCCATTAAACAAGGCTTCTATCCATGCATGGTACGCGGCCCACAACCAAAGAATGTTGGCCCTTCTTCTCTGCTATGGTGTCATGAAGACCATCTGTTCAAGCGCAACTTCCAGTTCGCGAAAGACTCTGCTGTGAAGAACAAGAAGGCATATGGACTTGACTTCAACCCAGGTCCTTCTTCACCTCGGGAAGATGGCACCCGTGAAGCCATTGAAAATAGGATCGGCCCCTTCTACAACCTCGATGGCCTCATCACTGACATTGCCGTTCAAGGAGCGAATGTGGATCACTCTGGTGATGATGTTGACACTGATGATGCACCAGCTCCTCCTCCTAAGCCGTAGAAGCAAAAGAAATCCAAGGCTTCAAAACCGACTATTGCACCAAAAGTTTCACGAGTGAATCCACTGGCAACTGCTCCTCCTGCGCAAAGTTTTGACTCTGAAGATCAATCTCGAGTATCTAAGAGGAAAGAGAAGCCCCGAAAGACAGATGTTCAGCGTTCCAGTCAAGCACTGACACCAGCTGCCGTTCTGCGGAACGAGACTGAAGCCATTGATCTGTCTTCAGATGATGAGTTTGGTAACGATGCTCTTGAGCAGCTGATAAAGAGTAAGCAAGAGGCGGAGATCTTTAATGATCTGCCCCTCTTTGACGTAAACATTCTGAATACCTTCATTGATGAATGGTTTGACAACCCAGATCTCAGTTTTGATGATCTTCAGCTCCCGATTGGCATCAGCGTCGCCTTCCAAGGCGCAATTGCTCCTGAGATGGCTATGGCTCAGCGGATTGTTGAATTGAAGAACAAGATTGACTATGAGAAAGAGCAGTTCAAGAAGCATGCGGCCAAACTCAGCGTGGCTGATGTTCAAAACTTCAAGGTGATGCTGCATGACCTCAAGGAGGTGTTTCGCAAGAAGCACGAAGAAGCCAAAGGTTCAAGAGAGCGCATGAAGAATCTAGCTTCCAAGTGTGTTCAAGCTTACAATGAAGATGAGAAGCACAAGGCACTTGGGCATCCTGACATCGACCCCAAGCTGGCTGCCAAGAAGAAGAAGAAGCCTACTGTGGCCCAAACTGAAGCACCAAGGCGGGAAGAACCTCACATTGTCTTCCCTGCCAGCATGACTGGCTCGAAGCCCAAGGTCCCCACCGTGGTTTCAGAACAGAAGAAAACCAGGTCAGCTGAAGCCGAAGCCAAAAAGTGCAAGTTCAAGAACACCACTGATGACACTCCTGTGCCTAAGAAGAGGAAGACCAAGAAGAAAGATCGGGCTGCTCCCACAGAGCCCCTCATTGTTGAGCCCATTGCTTTTGCTTGTCCTGCATCCGAACACCAAGAGCGTCAGTTGATAGTTCACGAGCCTGCTTCCACAGAGGCTCCTGAAGCTGAAGAAGTACCAGCCGTTGACCCCACCACGGCTAAAGACATTGGTCCCCAAGACAATGTAGTAGATGATGAAGTCCTTCCTCAGATTGAGCGCCCAACGGTATCATTGCCTGTTCTCACGGACAACAAACTCATCAGTATTGGTCGTCCTTTGATGGCAATCTCTCAGGATGCCTCATGGGCTGGTCGCCCCCAACCACCAACTCCAAGTCAAGACTCACCAAGTACACCCCGTCCTCCACCAGAGCAAGTCACCAGCCCAATGGTGAATGACGACAATTACATGGAGACTACACCATCGCCAAAGGCGCCGCCCATGTTTCAACGGCTTCGCAAAGGCCTAAGGCCATCAGTCTCCATGACAACCATCACATAAGAAGATTCAAACCAATCCAACTCAGTGGCACGTCAAGTGTTCCCTGAAGAAAATCCCTCTGTGACGGTTCCCACGTCCGAAGCCAATGCTGCTGAAGACAATCCGGCTGCATCAGCCAATGAGAGACAAGAAGAAGAGCATGTTGCTACTCCCCTCACCCAAGAAGTTGTTCTCGAGGAGAACGTGTCTGCGCCCGACCCTCCAGCTACTCAAGTGGAGGTTGAAATCCTGAAGCGGCCACCAACAACACTACTGACGCCAATGACGCTGTCATGGCTGAAGCTAATGTGGCACCTACAGTCAACACCATGCATGAAGCCACTGATGCACCTGCAACAAATGTGCAGCCTGACGCCCTTGCTAATGCCACTACTTCTGTTCCGTCACCAAGGCCACACACTATTGAGAAAGCATTCTATCAAGGTGAGTTGGTCACTGTCAGATGGCCCATTCTGGTTCCTCCGCCTGCCCCCGGACCTGAGTTTGACTATCATGTGGAGCACAGGCCTCAGGTTCAGAAGCCAAAACCCAGGTTGCCACGGTTTCCAGGTACTGCATCTGCACCAGGATCATTCAATGCCAATGGCTTCATTGCACGCAAAACCTTCTTCGATAGCGCCAAGAACCCATATTCCAAGCCAAGAATATCATCTGATCAGTTCTGGAGTTATCAGCAACGCAGATATTACTCTTGTGTTCTATACAATCAAGGGCGCATATTCCCTCATATGTGACTGGATTCCGAAGCCATTGCTGGCCTGCCCTGCTTAGAAGAAGCACTTGACTATTTCAGAGACACATACCTTGTCCAGTTTGTCACTGATAGGGAGAATTGGAATGAAGAGCTTCTGCTACAATTCTATAAAACTCTCCACATTCGCGGCTACAACAGAGATCTGAAGACATGGGTCCTTGAGTGGATGACATGCAATGTACATGATGAAGCCAAAGCTTTTGATCTCATTGAGCTTACCGGCCTGTCCACTCCAGGTGAACTCTATGAACCGTCAGCTTCATCGCGATGCATTGGAGAGCATCTTTCAGAAGCCAGAGCCCAATATGAGCCAAATGCTGAGCATGATGAATCCACTGCCACAGGATGCTGAATATCCCAAGGAATTCTTTGTTGAAGACCTAGAGTATCTGCCCCGCACCATCTATCACATCATTAGGCGAACTCTATGGCCCATCAAAGGACATTCTTCCTCAGCAAAGCTTGAAGGTGCAATGAAGACATTGGTCTTCTATATTCTCAATGGCAAAAGATTCAATGCTCAGGATTTCTTCATTCGCCAATTTGCTGCATCTGGCTCAGACATATTTGGTCTGAAATTCTATGCTCCTTGGATTATGCGACTGGTCAAGCTTCACTCTCCTGTTGACTATCATCCCTCTGCATGCAATTATCTCATATTTCTGCCAGAGGTTGATATGTCCGTCGAAGCCATCTACCCAGAGCCTGCCAAGGAAGCACTATATCTTCACAATGCAGATCGTCAAAGTTTCTCTCAACATGTTGAAGATGTTTAGGTTGCTTCTCGTGTTTATCCTCTGGACGGCAACACTCGCCATGCACGCACTGAAGCCACATAAAGCACTATAGCTCCAAGGACTCGGAAGCGATCTCGTGTGCTTAATGACCGAGAGCTTCTTGTGGCCCTGCATCAGACACACGACAAGCATCACTACTGGCTTAAACGTCAAATGCAACGCCTCTTGGTGGATGTCAATCGCATTCGCAACCTTGCCACCAAGAATGCCTTTGTCACTGATGAAACCTATTGGAGGTCTTGGAAGAGTCTGACATTGCTCAGTGCTGAAGCTGATCTTCAAGACGATGGCTTAACCGAGAGATTCAAGTTCGACTCCACTCCTCCCAGGAATGATGTCTTGCATTGAAACCTGTCTCTTGAAGATTCAGAGTACTCCTCCTCCGGGACAACTGTAAATGCCAGAGTGCTTGATGACGCCGATGATGCTACTTCACCACCTCCAACTTCAACGCGTATCGACACTGCACCAAGTTCGTCTGCACCACCAAACCTCAACGACGACCCTGCTACTTCACCTACTCCTCATGGGAACGAGTAGAAACTATGTCTTCAAACCTTTTTGGTCCTTACTGACAAAAGGGGGAGAAGCATATGTTGATAGTCTTCAAGCGGGTCCATATGGGTGGTTGCTATACTTTTGCCTAGTGTTTACAACTCTTGCTTTTGATACATTTGGTTCTTTGAGTTGTAACACTTAAACTTGATGGTCGTTTGCTACTTTTTCTGCTCTTCTGTGATGCGACGATAAATTCCGCATGTGCGATGATAAATCCCGCATGAAGTCATTCCGCAGACGTCCATTTTTCATTATGCATGTCATTATTCCTGTATATCTGTTCATGCATGAAGTATTGTCTTCATATGGTAAAGAGGATATCCACAAGTACAACCTGCCAATGCATTTGCATTCCAACGCAAAATATTTATATGCACATCTTCAGGGGGAGCCTTTTTGCCACCTATGAAGACAATATCCTAATCCTTTACAATTTCACATACTTTTATCCCCGTTGAAAACTTCAACCAGTTTGTCATCAATCACCAAAAAGGGGGAGATTGTAAGTGCATCTAGTGCCACCCCTAGTTGGTTTTGGAGTATTGACGACAAACCTGGCTGAGGGACTAATGTGTTTGTGAGAATTGCAGGATAACACAGGTAGTAGTCCCTCATTGATTCGGTTTACCTACCGGAGATGACCCCTAAAAATGTGTGAAGACATTGAAGATAATGGTGGTCTGTGAAGCTATTCGCGTTGAAGACTATGACATGAGAAGACATCGAGTGAAGACTATGGAGCACGAAGACTTAGTTGTTTCGTTGTTTCCTTTTCTTCTTTGTTGAATCATAGGAACCACCGCACTGTTAAGTGGGGTCCAAGTGAACAAAGTCAGAGTGACTGAAGTGATGCTCAACCAAATCCTATGTCTTCGAGCGAAGACAATGAGAGCAAATCTTATCTAGAGTCAGATAAGTCAGCTTTACTTGTAGCCCAAGTCAAGCTGCCGCGTGTGTTTGAAATCTGACCGTTATGACACATGTCAGTTCCTTAGTGACCCAGGGTCATTTCGAACAAATCAGGTCGGGTTGCCCAGTGGCTATAAATAGCCCACCCCCTACACCATAAATTGGTGGCTGCTCAGAGTTAGTACACGGCTTTTGTCGTTTCAGAGCAACCCACCTCCGAAGCTTTTGAGAGAGAATCCTTGCAAGGACAAAGCCTAAACCACCCAGAGCCCAAAGAGTGTTTGGCATCACTGAAGTATTTCTGTCCGCGTGATCTGAAGACTTGTTACACTTGAGGACTGTGAATCCTCCAGCCGGTTAGGCGTCACGTTCTGAGCATCCAAGAGTCATTGTGGATTGCCGGTGAACGAAGTCTGTGAAGGTTTGGAAGTCTACCTTGAAGACTTACCAGAGTGATTGGGCGGGGACTATGTGTTCTTAGCTCAAGGGGAATAAGGTGAAGACATGGTCTTCTGAGTTGAATCTCAGCCTCCCTAACCAGACATACAGTTGTCACAGCAACTGGAACTAGTCGAACAAATCCTTGTCCTCCTGAAGCTACTGGTTCTATCTCTCACTTCTCTCTTCTTATAGTTTGTCCTCGTGAAGTCATTACCTGCTTGCATTATCTGTTTGACTTCACTGTGTGACTACCTGTTTTGATTAGCTTCATACTATCTTCCATCTTGATCTCTACTACCTAGCTGCTAATAGTCTTCGTGCTTTCACTTCATTGAATACTTGACTATGGCTTGTCTAGTGTAGTCTACCTTCTGCTGCATATGAATTGTTTCGTTTCTATCGTTTGTCTTCGAAACTCCCATGTTTGGAAGACTTTCATAAAAATTGCCTATTCACCCCCTCTAGTCGATAACTAGCCCTTTCATCCCCACCGGGGTTTTTAGGAAAGTATACACGGAATACTTATTGCGCTTTAAAATTCTATGGATACATTTCATATTGAGTTAACAAAGGCAATAATAATTATATGTTGGATCATTTTCTCCTTATTTTCCCACTGGGTTTGAAGGAGTTTTACCAACATATCCTACACTACTCCTCTCATTTTTCCCACAGGGTTTTTGGAGGAGAAATAAACAAGATGATGGATATACGCATGGACAAGCAGTGATTAGGGGAGTGTTAGGATTTAATAAATCTACTTGATTAAAGATTAATCCCTGCTATTAGTCCCCCACGTGCGGTTGCTATTCTGGCAACCGATACGGTGGTTCCTCGCATCTCTCTTGAACAGACGCGTCCCTGTATCGTGTCTTCTGGCCTTGTATAAATATGTGTTACTCATCAATAAAGAACAATACTTTATTCATTTGTGTCTCTCTCAATTACACTTCAACAAGATCTACTCCATTTTGGAGATTATCTTGAAGGTAGAAATTTGGGATTCACACTAATGGTCCTCAAGGATAAAGGTTTGAAACTCACTTCAAACCTTCAACCTGACACCATCATAGAAGTTAGTTGTTCGCATGATGTTCTTATAGAACTGAACAATAAAATGACTATCTTGCTGTCACGGAATCCTATGAGCACGGTGAACATGAAGGTTGAATATGCATCAACTGACATGTTTGGGGACTACATTTAGTCCCTTATCTCCTTATGATCTATTTATTTTTGTCCATTTCTAATGTTAAGATATTGTATCAACACTTTGATACAAATACATTTGTATGTATTCTATATATCGGACCGTGATTTTTTTTGAGAATCTTCATGTCTATATATACATTTCTACGGGGGTCAATCTGATGAAAGATGATTTGTGCCTTGTGGACATATGCACCACGAACTCTATACTCATGGAAGTGAAATGTTTCCACTCTCGTTGAAAGAAAGGAGATATTTTAAAATCACTAGACGCGATGAGGTATTTTTTTGGCTCAACTCGAGTCATATTTACTATTCTTGTGGGTACTCGAGTAATGTCAGGATGCTTTATTTCTTCCCGGTTTAACTCATACCCTACTAAACTATAGAGGTATCCGTCAAAATAGTTTCCATAACGAAACTTATGATGACAACCAGGAGGAATATCTTCTCTTTACCATATGCAATGGATATGGAAAAGACATTCTCTATGTATCATCATGGTTGTACTACACATACTACAAAACCCATAGCACATGTTGCGTACGAGATAGTTTTCCAGAGTGATTTTTGCATGAAAAACTTGGCATTTCAGCTTCGGTCATCATTGACATTGGGTCGAAACCGAAACTGTCAGCAATTCCAATGGTTTATGCTTATTATGATGCTAAGTTCTAATAATATTCGGATTTTGTGTGCACTACATGTGACACATGGAGGTAAATTTTAAGGCTCGCACACCTTAAAGTGTATGTTGAACCACTCAGCCTCCTTGAATGCACCAAGTCGAGATAAGTGGCTCTTCCCAACCATTGAGTAGACTATTCAGGTATTCCATGGTTCTAAAAGACATATCTACATGATGGTCTTAAGTGTGTGCTTTATTCACACGAAACCATTGGCTCATTATCCTGACATCGATTTCAAGCAAATCAAATGGATAACATTGCAGAATTCTCCTTGAGTGCCTTTCTCTATGGCCCTCGAATTGAAGTTTATCAATTTGTCCTAATGTCTAGACTCAAAATGGTTTGGTAGAATCCCATCCAAAGAACTGATCTCATTGCATGATCTTTACTTTGAAATTGCAACTTACCAACTTTACGTTGGAGTCATGCAGTCTTGCATGCTCATGACCAAACTGCATAATATTATTCTCCTCTATCTTTTATGTGGAAATCCACCAAGTATTTCTCATCTGCAGTAATTCGGTTGCATACCGATATCACCACCCGGCATACATCATTGGCCCCTCAACATATAGTTGAGATCTATGTGAGGAATAACTGTATTACCGTCAATACCTCATGCCCCTCACATGGGGAGTTATTCAAGGCCAGTATGACGATTCAATGAGGAACATTTCCAGGCATTAGGGGGAGATTTAAAGTACCATAAAGAATGCCATGAAATTAGTGGAATGTTTAACACATTTCTGCCTCAAGTCCACATACTCAGAGATCTGAACCATACGTTCAGAAGATTTGCAACACATTGCAAATAACCTGCTAGATTCATGTACTGACTATAAAGGTGTCATGCAATCCTACAATCCTGCAAATATGTCGGAAAAAGTGGAGGTACCAACTAAAACCACTCAACTCCCCGTTCAAAGCAACAGGGGGAGAAGTACGACAATAGTACATCAGGATTTATCTTCCTGCAAGCAAGGATATCAAGACCTCTGAATCAGTAAATGCAAGTCAACGTTACATTGACAGACATCTAATGGGTAGTATACACCCAGTGGATGGGAAACCTCCACCAACCCAGGTCATAGTGCACACAATGACCGGGACATCAGAATACCCGACTCAACTGCATTGGGAAATCGCGGGCAGTCACCATGGGTAACGATATTTCCATCAACTATATATTGATATATAGATTCTAAAGAAACATATAACCGAAAGTCTACAATTGTCGACATACATTTCTCAACTAGATTGAAAAAACCTTTCAAGTGATTCAGATCCAAATACCATGGCCAGGGCGAAGTGTGAACAACACTCGAACTGAACTCAAGCAAAGGGTATAATCTAGGTAGAATAATCTTGCTCAATAAAGTGAAGGTATTCACATAAGCAATACCTACACCAGTTTTCTTCTGGAAGCAGAATTGAGAACAACGAGGTGGTGAAACATAGAGCAAGTATTGTAGCACAAGGGTTCACACAGATACCCAACTATTCTCTAGAGGCGGAATCTCTTTCCGATAACTTATATAATTGGCATTACAAAATCATCTATCTATGCAGTTGATAGATGTAGTAATTACATATCTATGTGGATCACTAGATTCAGACCTAGATGGTTTCGTTGGAATTTCACTTCTGAATCAAATGCAAAACACAACATACATTGTGTAAAATCAATAAGTCACCGTATGGCTTATTATTGTTGGTACATATGGTACAACCGACGTAGTGAGTTCCTTACATGAAAGGATTACTCCTACAATGATGATTGTCCATGCATGATCGTCATATACAAGGATTACTCCTACAATGACGAATCATGTAATCATCTAAATGCCAGAATTTGAGATGAAGGATTTGGGTAAACCTCGAGCACCTTCACTCATGCATTATGGTACACCATGTTGTCTATATCCAGTATATTGGAGAAATTGATTGTGGACAAGCATTATCCATCCATAATTCCCATGGTTGTCAGTTCTCTAGACATATAGAAAGATTCATAAAGACCATGAAGAGATGGAAATAAGATGTTGGGGACCTAAGGTTCCATATCATCGTGCATGCATTGGATCCACCAAGCACAATGGGTGAGACTCAAGAATATTTTAGATATCTCCAATGCATCAAACATCTTGTCTTAATCTTTCATATTCAGAGAAATCTTTCGATACCAATATCATTGGATACACTGATCAGATCCCACTATGTCAGATCGTGGACAAGTTTTGTGTTCCTGCTAGGTGTGGTAGCCATATCATGAGAGTCTTCAAAATAGACCTCGTGGCTATATCCAACAACCATTATCTCAAAGATAATGTTACTTGTGTTGCCTGGATGCAAACAGGTTACGCAATAAGCAATATTGCTGCACTGCATATCTTGCAAGTCAAATCATGTGACTGATTTGCTCGCAAAGTCCCTACCAACTTCTACATTCCAGAAATATGTTCATGGAATTGGTATGTGACGGCTTCTAATTTTGCAAGAATCAGGGGGGTACCTTCCTGAATTGTTCCTATTCAATGCATCATATTATACTCTTTTTTCCCTTCATGAGTTTACTATACAGGTTCTCATAAAGGTTTTTAATGAGGTAATACCAACACAATATTATATGTCATACTTTCTGTTTTCTCCACCGGGGTTTTTAGGAAAGTGTATACAACATATTTATTGTCCTCTAAACTCTATGGTTCTCACATATTGAGTTAAGGGAGACAACAACTATTATATGTTGCATTATTTTCTCCTTATTTTTCCAATGGGTTTGCAGGAGTTTTGGCAACATATTAAACACTACTCCTCACATTTTCCCTCAGGGTTTTTGGAGGAGACTTTATCAGATGATGAACTATAATATAATCAAGTGGTTATTAGGGGGAGTGTTGAAATATAACCCTTGCGGTTATAGGGGGTAATCCCCGCTCCTTGACTGTCACATGCAGTTCCAGGATTGTAGGAACTGTCACGACAGTTCCCTGGAGGACACCTCTACAAATCAGGGATGCGACCGTTCCCATTGTATAAATAGCATGCCAATGATCAATAAAGGATAGTTCAATTCATTTTGTCTCTCACTCCAGAAATTGACTCGCAACACAGCAGACGGGGGACTGATCAGACGGCTGTGTGAGTACACATCGAATGGCTTTGGCTGACCGGGCAAAAGTTTGGGCCGCCTATTAAGGATAGCCAATCTAAACAATAATAAATGGTGGCTGAGTAAATCAAGGGAAAACATATGGAACTTTAGCGCTTTAGGTGCCGGTTACTTTGCATTTCCAAACGGGCGCCATGGGCGCACATGCCCTCCGAGCTGGCCTAGTTTACTTCGGCCAAAAAGACCTAACAAGGGGTTTGGCAAAATATAAGATGCTAGGAATTAAACAAGAGCTCCATGGATTGATTAATAGCAGATTTTTTGTACAACCCCACAATATTTTAAACAAGCATTTTTGCCCATAGATGTGAATGAATATGAATTTTTAGAACAGAAGATTTGCTCGGTGCAAAGTAGCATCTCAAAAGGTGCAATCTTCTACGGCCTAAGATATTGGGAAGCAATTAATGAAATTTTTGTTGGAGAGAATTTTGTGTTAATTATCGGAAATACAGAAGCACAACTTTGCATGTTAGTGTCCACTTCGGAGTAGCATGTCTTTTGTCGGATCCGACAACATTTCATACACCATCAGTAGCGAAGCCCTCCTTTTGCTGATTCAAATGAACTATTGTGAAGAAAACCTCATTGTTTGAGATCTAATGATATCTGTCAAATCTCAAGAGAGATAGCCTAATGTGATGTCTTTAACAAGGACATCTCAAGAAGAGACCCCCCTTGACACCTGCAAGTCCCGAAGTCGTCGCATACCATTTCTGTGAACATATTTCTGGAATGTAGAATTTGGTAGAGACTTGGTAAATAAATCAACAAGATTTTCGCATGATTTAACTGAAGATGTTTATTTCCCCGCTTTTCTGAAGATCACGGGAAAAACCGTTTAGGAGTAATATGCTTAGTGATATTTCATATTACTCTTGATGTGTCCTGTTTGCATCTATGTAACAGAGGCCGCATTATCTTCATAGATAATGGTAGGTGATTCTATCGAACTAATTCCACATGACTATTGTATGTGGTTTACATTCTGCGAAGCCATAAACATTCATATGTTACTTCAAATAATAAAATTATTTTGGAATGATTGGTAGATGTTGCCATCGGAGTCTGTTTCAAAGACTTCCATGATATAGCAGTACCACCATGTAGTAACACAAAGCAGGTCTGAGATATGGCATTGTAGGGATCAGATAAATAGTCAGCATGGGCGTATCCAATCATATCATAGTTTATTTCTCTAGAACTGGAAAAATATTTTTGCCTTGGAGATATCGAAAGATATTCTTTACTCCAGACGAATGGCGTTTGGTGGGAGCTGCGCTGTGTCTTAGCAAGTAGATTTACTACAAATGCAACGTCAGGTCTAGTGCAATTTGCAAGATACATAAGCGCTCCAACAACACTGAGGTATGGAACTTCAGGTCCCAATGCCTCTTCTCCATCATCCCTTGGCCTGAATGGATCTTTCTCTACGTCTAGAGAACGAACCACCATGGGAGTTTTAGATGGGTAGGATTTTTCCATATTGAATTTCTCCAATATTTTCTGGATATAGGTATACCATGATTCCCGAGGGAAGGTGATCAAGTTGTACACCTAAGAAAAATTTGGTTTTACCCGAATCCTTCATCTGAAATTCCATCTTTAGGTGATTGCATGCTTCATCAATGTCTAGTGTGTTGCCAATGATGTTAAGATCATCAACGTACACGGAAATGATGCAAAACCCAAAATCCTGTAGAGGACTTATTGATGAAAACACATGGGCAATCACTACTATTGGAGTAACCTTTCTGAAGAAGGAACTCACCGAGTCGATTGTACCACATCCTTCCCGACTGCCTTAAGCCATATAATGACTTATTCAACTTTACACAATACATGTTGCTTTTTGCACTTTTATTCGGGACAGAGATTCCATCAGGAACCTTCATATATATGTCTGAATATAGTGACCCGCAAAGATATGCGGTCATGCTACGTCTTGAGCTTGCGTTGGTTTTCCTTGAAGAGGAAAGGGTGATGCAGCAATAGTAGCGTAAGTATTTCCCTCAGTTTTTGAGAACCAAGGTATCAATCCAGTAGGAGGCTCCTCAAAAGTCCTAGACACCTGCACAAACAAACAAAGAACTCGCAACCAACGCAATAAAGGGGTTGTCAATCCCTTCACGGCCACTTGCGAAAGTGAAATTTAATAAAGATAGTATGATAAGATAAATATATTTTTGGTATTTTATAATATAGATGCAAAAAATAAAGATGCAAATAAAAGTAAACTGGAAGCAAATATGATAAGAGATAGACCCGGGGGCCATAGGTTTCACTAGAGGCTTCTCTCAAGATAGCATAAGTATTACGGTGGGTGAACAAATTACTGTCTAGCAATTGATAGAAAAGTGAATAATTATGAGATTATCTAGGCATGATCATGTATATAGGCATCAAGTCCGCAACAAGTAGACCGACTCCTGCCTGCATCTACTACTATTACTCCACACATCGACCGACTCCTGCCTGCATCTAGAGTATTAAGTTCATAAGAACAGAGTAACGCATTAAGAAAGATGACATGATGTAGAGGGATAAACTCAAGCAATATGATATAAACCCCATCTTGTTATCCTCGATGGCAACAATACAATACGTGCCTTGCAACCCTTTCTGTCACTGGGTAAGGACACCGCAAGATTGAACCCAAGGCTAAGCACTTCTCCCATGGCAAGAAAGATCAATCTAGTAGGCCAAACCAAACTGATGATTCGAAGAAACTTGTAAAGATAACTCAATCATACATAAAAGAATTCAGAGGAGATTAAAATATTATTCATAGATAAACTTGATCATAAACCCACAATTCATCGGATCTCGACAAACACACCGCAAAAAGAGATTACATCAAATAGATCTCCACAAGAGAGGGGGAGAACATTGTATTGAGATCCAAAAAGAGAGAAGAAGCCACCTAGCTAATAACTATGGACCCGTAGGTCTGTGGTAAACTACTCACAACTCATCGGAGGGGCAAGGATGTTGATGTAGAAGCCCTCCGTGGTCGATTCCCCCTCCAACAGAATGCCGACGAAGGCTCCAAGATGAGATCTCGCGGATACAGAAGGTTACGGTGGTGGAAATTGTGTTTCGGGTGCTCCCTAGATGTTTTTGGGGTACGTAGGCTTATATAGGAGGAAGAAGTACGTCGGTGGACGCCCGAGGGGCCCACGAGACAGGGGGCGCGCCCTATGGGGGGGGGGCTGTCCTCCTATCTCGTGGAGTCCTCGGCTGCTTCTTGACTTGCACTCCAAGTCCTCTGGATCACATTCGTTCCAAAAATCACGCTCCCGAAGATTTCATTCCGTTTGGACTCCGTTTGATATTCCTTTTCTTTGAAATACCGAAATAGGCAAAAAACAGCAATACGGGCTGGGCCTCCGGTTAGTAGGTTAGTCCCAAAAATGATATAAATGTGTAAAATAAAGCCCATAAACATCCAAAAGGGGTAATATAATAGCATGGAACAATAAAAAATTATAGATACATTGGAGACGTATCAAGCATCCCCAAGCTTAATTCCTGCTCGTCCTCGAGTAGGTAAATGATAAAAAGAGAATTTTTGATGTGGAATGGTACCTAGCATAATTCTCAATGTAATTTTCTTTATTGTGGCATGAATGTTCAGATCCAAATGATTCAAAATAGAAGTTCATATTGATAATATAAATAGTAACACTTCAAGCATACTAAGCAAAGTAATCATGTCTTCTCAAAATAACATGGCAAAAGAAAGTTCATCCCTACAAAATCATATAGTTAGGCTATGCTTCATTTTTGTCACACAAAGATGTTCCCAACTTCTATACCCCCAATGACAAGCCAAGCAATTTTTTCATACTTAAATAATCTCAAACTTTTTCAACCTTCACGCAATACATGAGCGTGAGCCATGGATATAGCACTATGGGTGGAATAGAATATGATGATGGGGATTGTGTGGAGAAGACAAAAAAAGAAAGTCTCACATTGACGAGGATAATCAACGGGCTATGGAGATGCCCATCAATTGATGTCAACATGAAGAGTAAGGATTGCCATGCAACGGATGCACTAGAGCTATAAATGAATGCTCAACAAAAGAAAACTAGTGGGTGTGCATCCAACTTTGCTTGCTCACGAAGACCTAGGGCATTTGAGTAAGCCCATCGTAGGAATATACAAGCCAAGTTCTATAATGAAAAATTCCCACTGGTATGAAAAAGACAACTTATGAGACTCACTATATGAAAAACATGGTGCTACTTTGAAGCACAACATATGAGACTCACTACATGAAGAACAAGGTGCTACTTTGAAGCACAAGTGTGGAAAAAGAGATAGTAACATTGCCCTTTTTATTTATTTTCTTTTTCTTTTTTTCTTTTTCTTTTTTTTTTCCTTTTTTTGGGCCTTTCTATTTTTTTGGCCTTTCTTTTTTCTTTCTTTCTTTGGGCAATGCTCTAATAATGATGATCATCACACTTCTATTGATTACAACATATGAATTACAACTCGAAACTAGAACAAGATATGACTCTATATGAATGCCTCCGGCGGTGTACCAGGATGGTGCAATGAATCAAGAGTGACATGTATGAAAAATAATGCATGGTGGCTTTGCCACAAATACGATGTCAACTACGTGATCATGCAATGGCAATATGACAAAAGTAATGTATGTCATGATGATGATACGCGAAACAGTGGAAAGTTGCATGGCAATATATCTCGGAATGGCTATGGAAATGCCATAATAGGTAGGTATGGTGGCTGTTTTGAGGAAGATATAAGGAGGTTTATGTGTGATAGAGCGTATTGTATCACGGGGTTTGGGTGCACCGGTGAAGTTTGCGCCAACTCTCAAGGTGAGAAAGGGCAATGCACGGTAGCGAAGAGGCTAGCAATGGCGGAAAGGTAAAAGTGTGTATAATTCATGGACTCAACATTAGTCAAAAGAACTCATATACTTATTGCAAAAATTTAGAAGTCATCAATAATCAAGCACTACGCGCATGCTCCTAGGGGGATAGATTGGTAGGAAAAGACCATCGCTCGTCCCCGACCGCCACTCATAAGGATGCACAAGCCAGGTATACTTCATGTTTCAAATTTGTTACACAACTTTAACCATACGTTCATGCTACGGGACTTGCTAACTTCAACACAAGCATTGTTTAAATTCATAATCACCCAACTAGCATGACTTTAATATAACTACCTCCATATCTCAAAACAATTATCAAGTATCAAATTGATCATAGCATCCAATTCACTTCCTATGATAGTTTTTATTATACCCAACTTGGATGCCTACCATTCTAGGACCAATTTTATAACCATAGAAAATACCATGATGTTCTAAAAGACTCTCAAAAAATATATAATTGAAGCATGAGAGACTAGCAATTTCTACAAAATAAATCACCACCGTGCTCTAAAAGATATAAGTGAAGCACTAGAGCAAAAACTATCTAGCTCAAAAAGATATAAGTGAAGCACATAGAGTATTCTAGCAAATTCTAATCAAATAGGCTTCTCCCAAAAGGTGTGTACGAAAAGGATGATTGTGGTAAAAAAAGCAATGACTAATATAATACACGACGCTCCAAGCAAAACACATATCATGTGGCGAATAAAAATATAGTTCCAAGTAAAGTTACCAATGGACGAAGACGAAAGAGGGGATGCCTTCCCGGGGCATCCCTAAGCTTAGGCTTTTGGTTATCCTTGAATATCTTGGGGTGCCTTGGGCATCCCCACGCTTAGTCTCTTGCCACTCCTTATTCCATAGTCTATAAAAGCTTTACCCAAAACTTGAAAACTTCACAACATAAAACTCAACAGGAAATCTTATAAGCTCCGTTAGTGAAAAAAAACAAAACCACCACATAAGTTACTGTAATGAACTCATTCTTTTTTTATTTTGGTGTTAAACCTACTGTATTCCAACTTCTCTATGGTTTATCAACTATTTTACTAGCCATAGATGCATCAAAATAAGCAAACAACACATGAGAAACAGAATCTGTCAAAAACAGAACAGTCTGTAGCAATCTGTAACTAACGCAAACTTCTGGAACTCTAAAAATCCTACCAAAATTGGACGTACTGGAAAATTTGTTTGTTGATCATAATAAAAAAGAATCAATGCAAAATCACGTTTTTGCGATTTATTGAATTTTTTCTCGTGAGCGCAAAGTTTCTGTTTTTCAGCAGAATCAAATCAACTATCATCATAGTTTATCCTATAGGTTCTACTTGGCACAAACACTAATTAAAAGATAAAAACACATCTAAACAGAAAGTAGATGCAAGATTTATTACTAAACAGGAGAAAAAACAAAAACACAAAGAAAATTGGGTTGCCTCCCAACTAGCGCTATCGTTTAACGCCCCTAGCTAGGCATAAAAGCGAAGATAGATCTAAGTAGTGCCATCTTTGGCACTAAATTCATAAGTAGCCCGCATGATAGATTCATAAGGTAATTTGACTTTCTTTCTTGGAAAGTGCTCCATGCCTTTATTTAATGGAAATTGGAATCTGATATTCCCTTCCTTCATATCAATAATCGCGCCAATCGTTCTATGGAAAGGTCTACCAAGAATAATAGGGCAAGAAAGATTGCAATCTATATCAAGAACGATAAAATCCATGGGCACCAAATTTCTATTTGCAACAATGAGAACATCATTGATCCTTCCCATTGGTTTTTTAATGGTGGAATCTGCAAGGTGCAAATTTAAAGAGCAATCATCAAGATCATGGAAACCTAGAATATCACATAAAGTTTTCGGAATCGTGGAAACACTAGCACCCAAATCACACAAAGCAAAACACTCATGATCTTTAATTCTAATCTTTATAGTAGGTTCCCACTCATCATTAAGTTTTCTAGGTATAGAAACTTCCAAATTAAGTTTTTCATCATAAGATTGCAACAAGGCATCAACGATATGTTTGGTAAAAGCTTTATTTTGACTATAAGCATGAGGAGAATTAACAACGGATTTCAACAAGGAAATACAACCTTCTAAAGAACAATTATCATAATCAAATTCCTTGAAATCTGAGATAGTGGGTTCAATGTTATTTAAAGTCATGACCTCTCCAATCCCACTTTTACCAAATTTAGCATCAAGATCTAAAAACTCCGAATTCTTGGGATGCCTTCTAGGTAAAGTTGACTCATCATCAGTCCCATAATTATCAAGATTCATATTTCAAAACATAGATCTAATAGGAGATGCATCAATAACTTTAAGATCTTGGAAACTAGAAGAACACGCTTTTATAAAGCTATTTTTTAGCACGCAATCTAGCGGTTCTTTCCTTACACTCATCAATGGAAATTCTCATTGCTTTGAGAGACTCATTGATATCATGCTTAGGAGAAGAAGATCTAATTTTAAGAGAATCAACATCAAGCGAAAGTCTATCAACGTTCCTAGCCAAATCATCAGCTTTGAGCAATTTTTCTTCAAGCAAAGCATTAAAATTCTTTTGAGAAATCATAATTCTTTCACACTATTATCAAAATCAGAGGGCATATTATTGAAATTACCATAAGAATTATTGTAGGAATTTCCATAATTATTAGAGGAATTACTAGGGAACGGTCTAGCATTAAAGTTTCCTCTATAAGCATTGCTTCCAAAACTATTCCGACCAACAAAATTCACATCCATAGATTCATTATTACTCTCAATAAAAGTAGACAAAGGCATATCATTGGGATCAAGAGGAGTATTTTTAGTAGCAAACAACTTCATAAGTTCATCCATCTTTCCACTCAAAACATTGATTTCTTCTATAGCATGCACTTTTTTACTAGAAGATCTTTCGGTGTGCCATTGATAATAATTAGCCATAATATTATCAAGAAGTTTTGTAGCATCTCCTAACGTGATTTCCATAAACGTGCCTCCCGCGGCCAAATCCTGCCTGCATCTAGAGTATTAAGTTCATAAGAACAGAGTAACACATTAATCAAGATGACATGATGTAGATGGATAAACTCAAGCAATATGATATAAACCCCATCTTGTTATCCTTGATGGCAACAATACAATACGTGCCTTGCAACTCTTTCTGTTACTGGGTAAGGACACCGCAAGATTGAACCCAAAGCTAAGCACTTCTCCCATGGCAAGAAAGATCAATCTAGTAGGCCAAACCAAACTGATAATTCGAAGAAACTTGCAAATATAACTCAATCATACATAAAAGAATTCAGAGGAGATTCAAATATTATTCATAGATAAACTTGATCATAAACCCACAATTCATCGGATCTCGACAAACACACCGCAAAAAGAGATTACATCAAATAGATCTCCACAAGAGAGGGGGAGAACATTGTATTGAGATCCAAAAAGAGAGAAGAAGCCATCTAGCTAATAATTATGGACCCATAGGTCTGTGGTAAACTACTCACAACTCATCGGAGGGGCAAGTATGTTGATGTCGAAGCCCTCCATGGTCGATTCCCCCTCCGACAGAACACCGGCGAAGGCTCCAAGATGAGATCTCGCGGATCCAGAAGGTTACGGCGGTGGAAATTGTGTTTCGGGTGCTCCCTAGATGTTTTCGGGGTACGTAGGCTTATATAGTAGGAAGAAGTACATCGGTGGACGCCCGAGGGGCCCACAAGACAGGGGGCGCGCCCTATAGGGAGGGGGGCACCCTCCTATCTCATGGAGTCCTCGGCTGCTTCTTGACTTGCACTCCAAGTCCTCTGGATCACGTTCGTTCCAAAAATCACGCTCCCGAAGGTTTCATTCCGTTTGGACTCCGTTTGATATTCCTTTTCTTCGAAATACTGAAATAGGCAAAAAAACAACAATGCGGGCTGGGCCTCCGGTTAGTATGTTAGTCCCCAAAATGATATAAATGTGTAAAATAAAGCCCATAAACATCCAAAAGGGGTAATATAATAGCATGGAACAATCAAAAATTATAGATACGTTGGAGACGTATCAGGTCACGACGTCCATCAACTGCATAGATAGACGATTTTGCATTGCCAAAGATATAGTATATCAAAAAGTAGTTCCACTCATTACTAGAGAATATGTTTCAGTGAAATCAATGTTGGGTTTCTGTGTGAAACCTTGTGCTATGAGCCTCGTTTTATATCTCACCACCTCATTGTTCTCATTCTGTTTTCGAAGAAAAACCCATTTGAATCCCACAGTGAAAACACTGGAAGGTGTCAGAATTGCTTCAGTGCATACCTTTCTTTTGTTAAGCGAGGCAATTTCTGCTTGGATTGCATCCTTCCATTTAGGCCAGTTGGAGCGCTTTTGGCACTCAATGTAGATCTTGGATCATGATCAGTGAGAAGGGTATCTGCAATCTTTTCAGCAAAATATATGTCGACGTCGTAGTCTTATGGTCAAATGATTCTCCTGAATCAACATAGTTGATGGAAATTTCCTGCACCCCTAGTGACGCATCGTGATCTCCCAATAGGCGTGAGTCCGGGTGTTCCGATGTCCCAGCCAGTGTGTGCAAACTGAAGCTGGGCTGTGGAGGTTGCCCTTCCACTCAGTGTATACTACTCATCAGGTGTTTGTCAATGTTGAGTTGACTTGCATTTACTAACTCCAAGGTTTTTCTCCTTGATTTCCTTTGCTGCTTGTTAGAAGCTTACTCGAGGTCAGAGGCTGTACTACTCCCCATCTTTTTAGGATCAGGGAGTTGAGTGGTTTTGATTGGTACCTCCACCCTTTCGGGCGCATTTCTGGTCGAGTTTAAGGATTTTGTAACACCTTTCAAACCAGTAAATGAATCTGGCAGATTATTTGCAAGATGTTGCAAATTAATGATCCTCTGAACTTGAAGTTCGGTCTCTTGGGTACATGGATCTGAGCATGAAATGGCATGAGCATTCCAAGCAATTTATGGGCATTCTTTCTAGTACTTGAAACCTCCCCCTAATGCCGGAAAATGTTCCTCATTAAGTATGTAATCAGCATGATAGACTGTGAACTGGTCCCTAGTCAGGGGTTCCAGGTACTTGATAATCAATGGCGATTTGTACCCCACATAGATCCCCAACTTCCTGTGTGGGCCCATAGATGTCTGCTGTGGTGGTGAGATTGGGATGTATGCAACACATCTGAACTTACGCAGATGGGAAATGCTAGGAGGATTTCCACGTACCAATTCCTGAGGGGAAGAACTGCGATATGCGGTTGGCCTCAATTGTATCAAGTCGACAACGTGTAAAACAATGTGACCCCAATAAGAGGTTGGCAAGTTGTAATTCGTCAACAAAGGTCTTGCAATGATTTTAATCCTCTTAATCAATGCTTCAGCCAAACCATTTTGTGTATGAACATATGGAACAGAGTGTTGAACTTCAATCCCCAAAGCTATGCAATAATCATTGAAAGCACGTGAGGAGAATTCTGCAGCATTGTCCATTTGAATTGACTTCATCGACTTTCTGGATAATGGGCTTGCAACTTATTGACTTGCCTCATTATCTTGGAAAATGCATGGTTCCGTGTGGATAGAAGACACACATGTGTCCATCATGTAGATGCGTCAATTAGAACCATGAAATACCTAAAAGGTCCAGATAATGGTTGAATGGGACCACAAATGTCTCCTTGAATACGTTCAAGGAACTGAAGTGGTTCAGCTTGTATTTTGAGGTGCGAGGGCCTCAAAATTAGCTTTCCCGTGGCACAAGATGTCCACACAAAGTCTGAAGATTGAGGAAATTTTGACTCAAGCAAATTATGACCAATGGAATTGCTAGTAATTTTTCTCATTATCCCGATTCTGGGATGGCCTAGGCGATCATGTCAGGTTTGGAATGCGTTAGCATTCTAAAAAAATACTTTCTATGCAACATGTTCCACGTGTTTGATGTACATATAGCACAAACCAGACGATAGAGAAGGAATTTTCTCTTGTACCCTTTTTGCCGTATTTGTGATCTTTAGTAAAGAGTAGATACTCCTCTTTGTCTTCATGGGTTTCAATATGAAATTATGGATATCTCGATAACTGATCAGGGTACGTGATGAGTCAGGATACAATAAAGCATCCTCAATTGTCACTTATGTACCACTTGGGAGGGTGAATATGGCATGTCTAGTACCAACAATCACTATATCGCGTCCAACGATAGTTAGAATATTTGCATTCATCTTTTTTAGAGTTTGGAAATATCTCATATCCCTCAGTATGGAGTTTGTGGTACCATTGTCCATAAGGCATAATTCCTCTTCCATCGGATTGTCCCCATAGAAAAGTTTCCTCTCTTTTCTCTTTTGAGTTGCTCTTGGTAGTTCTACGTGCGTGATAACATGTTTGAGATTGAATGAAATCTCTGTTCTTTATCGATGGTTACATGGGCCTTTTATACAATCTGGAGAGACACGATGATCCAGTGAGGGGACGTTGGTTCCAGCGATACGAGAGGGAGAGGTGTATGTTGCGGGAGAGACCGCAAAGACGGTTGGGCAAGGGGAGATTTTCCCCTAATTACAATTAATCTTAACGCTCATAAAGGGTGAGGTACGCACATCAAAACATCTTTTTCTCTTAATTACTTAATTAGATATTTGGCTAGTAACTCTAGTTTTCATGGCATTAATTGCATACACATTTGGAACTATAATCTTGTTACACATGGATATGGGTCTATAATCTTATTACACATGGATATGTGTCGACCTCTTAATGGCTCGAGCACTCGGAGCCTGATTGGATGATGCTTTGACAAACGCACGCGAGAAGAAGTGAAGATGGATGAGGAGCAAGTCAAGATGGATGAGCGGTGAATACAAATTAGAGTTACGCACACGCAAAACTACGAGATGTTAACCAAGATAGAAAACTTTAAGAAGCCTTGATATGGACTCATCATTCCTATGATGATTTGCTTCCTTCTCGTAGCTGGATCAGTAGCAGGATTTCTTCTAGTGGCATCCATTGCACTGACGATGTGATGTTTTCCACCTGGGCATTATCCAGAATACCAGTGGCCATTTATGTACTGATTTTAATTCTTGAACTATCAAAAACTAGTTATTTCCGAATTAATATGTATTATGCATGTACTCTAGATATTTGTCGATCATGTAGATGACACTAATTTCAATATGATATAATAATAAGATAATATGTATAATAACCTACACCCTTTGTTCCTAAATATGAGTCTCTATAGATATTTCAATAAGGACTACATACATACGTATGTAGACATATTTTAGAGTGTAGATTCACTCATTTTGCTCCATATGTAGTCTGCATTGGAATCAAAGGCTTATATTTTGCTCCATATGTACTCTTCAGAAAAATCTTTGATGAGAACCTGAAACATAAACTCACAAAGAAAGATAGCGTAGTGTGATGTCTTGAACAAGGATATCTCAAGAAGAGATTCCCCCTGACACATGCAAGTCCCGAAGTCGTCGCATACCAATCCATGAACCTATTTCTGGAATGTAGAATTTGGTAGAGACTTGGTAAATAAATCAACAAGTTTTCGCATGATTTAACTTGCAAGATGTTTATTTCCCTGCTTTTCAGAAGATCATGGGGAAAAACACTTAGGAGAAATATGCTTAGTGATATTACTCTTGATGTAATCTGTTTGCTTCTGTGCAACACATGCCACATTATCTTCATAGATAATGGTAGGCGATTCTATCAAACCAATTCCACATGACTGTTGTATGTGGTTTATCATTCTGTGAAGCCATACACATTCACATGTTGCTTCAAACAATGAAATTATTTCTGAATGATTGGTAGATGTTTCCACCATGGTTTATTTCAAAGACTTCCATGATATAGCAGTATCACCATGTAGGAACACAAAGCCGGTCTGAGATCTGGCATTATGGGGATCAGATAAATAGCCAGCATCCGCATATCCAATCATATCATAGTCCTGATTTCTCTGGAACTGGAAAAATAGGCCAAGGTCCTTTGTGCCTTGGAGATATCGAAAGATATTCTTACACTAGACCAGTGGCGTTTGGTGGGAGCTGCCCTATTTCTAGCAAGTAGATTTATTGCAAATGCGAGGCCAGGTCTAGTGCAATTTGCAAGATACATGAGTGCTCCAACGGCACTGATGTATGGAACTTCAGGTCCCAACAGCTCTTCTCCATCATCCCTTGGCCTGAATGGATCTTTCTCTACGTCTAGAGAATGAACCACAATGGGAGTTTTAGATTGGTATGATTTGTCCATATTGGACAGAGATTCCATCAAGAACCTTGATATATATGTTCGAATCTAGTGACCCGTAATGATATGTGGTCACGATGTCCATCAACTACATAGATAGACAATTTTGCACTGCCAAAGATATAAGATATCGAAAAGCAGTTCCACTAATTATTGGAGAATATGTTTGAGTGAAATCAATGCTAGGTTTCTGCATGAAACCTTGTGCTACAAGCGTTGCTTTATATCTCACCACCTCATTGTTCTCATTCTGTTTTCGGAGAAAAATCCATTTGAATCCCACAACAAAAATACTGGGAGGTGTGGGTATTGCTTTAGTGAATACCTTTCTTTTGTTAAGCGAGGCAATTTCTGCTCGGATTGCATCCTTCCATTTAGGCCAGTCGGAGCGCTTTTGGCACTCAACGTTAGATATTGGATCATGATTAGTGAGAAGGGTATTTGCAATATTTTCAACAAAATATATGTCGACAGTTGTAGTCTTATGGTCAAATGATTCTCCAGAATCAACATAGTTGAATGAAATTTCCTGCACCCCTAGTGATGCTTCGTGATCTCCCAATACACGTGTGTTCGGGTGTTCCGATTTCCCAGCCAGTGTTTGAAAACTGAAGCTGGGTTTGGAGGTTGCCCTTTCATTCTTTCCAATGACAAATAGGAAGTGAGGTTTAAAATGTCATTCCGTGTTGGTAACTTAATTTGGATCTGGGAGGCCGAAGCTACCGATCAAGCTCCATTTTATAGATTTTATAGCTCAGCCCTCTTTCTAACAATGAATCACTGATTTCCCCGACATTTGCCTCGAAAAGGGGAAACTCCACTGGGTGTATACTACCCATCAGGTGTTTGTCAATGTTGAGTTGACTTGCATTTACTGACTCTGAGGTTTTTCTCCTCAATTTCCTTTGTTGCTTGCTAGAAGCTTGCTCCAGGTTAGAGGCCGTACTACCCCCCGTACTTTTAGGAACAGGGAGTTGAGTGGTTTTTATTGGTACCTCCACTCTTTCAGGCGCATTTCTAGCCGGATTTAAGGATTTTGTAACACCTTTTGGATCAGTAAATGAATCTGGCAGATTATTTGCAAGATGTTGCAAATTAATGAATCTGAGAATGAAATGGCATGAGCATTCCAATCAATTTCTGGGCATTCTTTCTGGTACTTGAAATCTCCCTGAATGCCGGAAAATGTCCCCATTAAATATGCAATCAGCATGATGGGCTATGAACAGAACCCAGTCGGGGGTTCTACACTGGTACAACAAGCTGCTATACAAACGGTTTTTAACCCCTTTCCATGATGGCATTTTAAACCGTTGCCTAGTGAGTGTGGGCGACGGGGGGGGGGGGGTCCCTCCCACACGACCCAAAAACCGTCGGGGATAGGGAGTAGGAATGCGTACATTTTCGATAACTAAGCGTATGCGATGCGGGCATCTATCCAAAACGCGATTCTTCACACAACTGTTTGTGATATATCGAATATCCCAAACGCTCCATCTTTGCCACTCGTGTGTGCTACCATTACCACTGCACACGCTATTATGTGGTGCAACATTTATGATGCGCACTCCATCACAAACAATTCATGATTGCGAAGTGTGTGCAATCAGGAGACTATCACACATATTCACTTATCCCAAACCGCATGTGATCTGTAATTAAGAATATTACCTAATCATCGTACGAGTGTTGGATAGGATTACGAAACGTTAGACCGTCGTACGAGTGTCGTACATGATAACTATCGCGCACGCTATTATGTGGTGCAAGATTTACGATGCCTATGACATCTAAAACAGTTCATTCACTACAAAAAAAGACACATCCGTGACATTTTGGGCCGAATGAAATTTTTTTCTATCATACTTATGACACTTCTATTACGATAATTGTGACAAAACCTAGTATCACCCTTATAATTATGCCTGGCATTCCACATCAGATCTAATATGTTATGGATACTTTAAAGACATTTTCTGATTTCACTGGTCTCCAGGTGAATTTCCACAAATCATCCCTTGTGCCCATTAACATCTCTGATGATAAAGCCACCCAACTTGCCAATATATTGGGATGCAAAAAAGAAAGCATGCCTTTCACCTATATTGGACTGCCAATGGGGTCCACTAGACCAAGAGTTGATGGGTTCATGCCTATGGTTTCTAGGTTGGATAAAAGATTATTTGGGATTGCTACTATGATGTCATACTCTGGTAGACTCACTCACCTCAAGGCCATCATAACTGCATTGCCAATATTTGCTATGTGCTGTATTAGGGTGCCCTTCACCATCTTGGACCACTTTGAAAAATCTGGCAGAAGTTTTCTTTGGTATGGTAAAGACATCAACAAATATGGCAAATGCCTTGTCAAATGGGAACAAGTTTGCTTACCCAAGGAAGCTGGTGGTCTTGGTGTTCTAGATCTTAGAGCACACAATAAAGCACTATTAACTAAATTCCTATCCAAATTCTTCAATAATATGGATATCCCATGGGTGCAGCTTATTTGGAGTAAATACTATGGAAATGGTGAGCTCCCTCAGTTCCCAACTAGACATGGCTCCTTCTGGTGGAGAGATTGCTGCTCTATTCTTGATAAATTCAAAGAACTCACCACTTGCATTGCTGGTATTGGTGATACTATCTCTTTATGGCATGATAAATGGAAAGAAAACCCAATGAAATACAACTTCCCACACTTGTTCTCCTATGCCATAAACAAAGACAACTCTCTCCACAAGGCTTGCATTGATTCTGAGAATGATTTCTACAGTATGTTCCATCTTCCTATGTCTTCTGTGGCTATTCAGCAGAGCACTGAGCTCTTAGCCTTCATTAATGGAGTGAAAAACAACATAGATCCTGACATCTGGAAGTTTAAATGGGCCTCTGGACAATACAATGCCAAGAAGGTTTACATTGAATATTTGGGAAGCCCTGAGAAAGCTCCCAAACCATTCCAATGGATATGGAAGTCTGGTTGCCTTCCTAAGCAAATATTTTTTTCTGGCTCCTTCTTCTGGATAGATTAAATACTAGAGATCTTCTCACCAAGAAAAACTTCTACATTGAGAGTTCCACATGTGTCCTATGTGATGATGAGCCTAATGAATACATGAAACATATCTTCTTCTCATGCGATTTTAGCCAAAAAAAAATTGGTTATCTCTGGGCTTTGAATGGAACACTGTTTTGAACTGCAATGATATGCTTATTGAAGCTAGAAACAGAATTCAGATTCAACGATTTAAAGAATGCCTAATTGCTGGGTGTTGGTCCCTATGGAAGCACAAAAACAACATCATCTTTGACAACAAAGAAAGGGACTTGAGCTACTGTATCTCCTGCTTCAAGGAACATTATGGCACTATTATCAAAAGAGTCAAACCTAGTTTAAAGGAGGGTATGCAAAGTTGGTTAGATTACTTATAAATTCTTTCTTCTTATGCTCCCATCACATATTGTAACCCACATGTGTATATCACCACCACATATTAATCAAAAATAGAGTTACAATAGGGGTTTTACCCTACTGTGTTTGCTCAAAAAAATCATCATAGATGTGGTGGGCTCCTACTTCTATGACAAAAAATCATGACAAAAAATGGGCTTTTCGTCCTAGGCGGGCCGGAGGTGCAGCTGCATGACATTCTTTGGGCCATCCATGACAGAAAAAACCATGGTAGAAGCGAGGGTGAGGAAAATTTCGGGGAGTTCCGGGTTACGGTGGGTGGTCGGGGGCCGAGCGATGCGCGTTTCTCTTGTACACGTACGTGCGTGTGTGCGAGACGTTGGGCTCTAACTGAAACCGAGCGAGGCATTGGGCTCTAACTAAACCCGAGCGATTGCACTAGCTACGTTACTGAACCCGAGTGATTCCTTCACTACTGCTGCTAACTGAAGCCGATCGAACCCTGCTGCCTCCTTCCCTTGATGAATAGTGAGCATTGCTGGGGGGTTTGGATGAACAGTTCCTGGTGGGGGTGGATGAACAGGACCCCATGGTGTTGCCTCTGGATGAACAGGACCCCGATCGATCGAGCCGGTGGGGGCTGGATGAACAGGACCCCATGGAGGGCTGGATGAACAGGACGACCCCGTGGAGGGCTGGATGAACAATAGATGGTGGAGGGGTGGATGAACAGTAGCCCGTGGAGGGGTGATTGAACATGAGCCCGTGGAGAGGGCTGGTTGAACAGTAGCCGGTGGAGTAACGCGTGGTGGAGGTTGGATGAACAGGAGCTAGTGGATGAAAAGTCGCAGGTGGAGGCTAGAGGAGGTCGACGGTGGATGAACAGTAGCCCGTGGAGGCCAGAGGAGGTCGACGATGGAGATGAACAGTATCCAATGGAGTCCCATTTTGCGGTACGCCACACCCCTCCCAATGAATAGGACCCACGTTTCGACCGTAGCGCTCCAACACAAGTCCGTTTCCTCCATTTTGCGGTACGCCACACCCCTCCCGATCAACAGGACCCCGTTTCGACCGTAGGAGGTCCAACACAAGTTTGTTTCCTCCGTTTTGCGGTACGCCAGACCCCTCCCGATGAACATGATCCCATTTCGAACGTGGCCGGTTGAACACAAGGCCGTTTCCTCCATTCTGCGGTACGCCAGGCCTCATTTCCATTGGCTGTTCCATCCAAGTCAGTTGGCTCCCACGCGTTCTGTTGCCTCCCGATGAACACGACGCATTCCGTTGCCTCCCCATGAACATGACAACAACGCAGTTTCTCCGTTCCAACCCAGCCATGTACACGAGCCCTGGCTGTACGTATGCACGACTAGGCATTCGAGACCCCGCCGGTACATACGTACGTGGCTGTATTTTCTTTCTTGCACACTAGCCGATGTACGTATGTGTACATGCTACATGCGCGCCTCTACTACGACACGTGCGCGCCTCTACATCGACCAGTATGTATGCACACGTTCACGACCAGAATGACAACGCTACGTACGCTTCAACCAGGTGGGTCCCGACTGTCAGGCACTTCCTTGCGTGCGAAGATGTAGCTGGTGGATCCCAGCAGTCAGGGGGCGAATCGTTTTTTTGCCCGGACGCACTTCCTTGCGTGCGAAGATGTAGCTGGTGGGTCCCAGCAGTCGAGGGGAAACGTTTTTTCCATGAAATACGGTTACCCATCCTGTGGGTCCCTGCTGTCAGGTGGAGGAATAATTATTTTGCGTGTAATAACGAGCCAATTCCTTGCGACTTCCATGGACCCAGCTGTCAGCCTATCAACTTACAGTACTCGTCCGATGGAAGTCGTTCCTTGACCATGTTGACCACGCCGCGCCGAGAGCACCAGGGCGGTGGACGATGGCGAGGCCTAGGAAGGGGACGACACGGAGCCGGGGAAGACGCGTCAGTGGATGCCCGCGTGTAGAGGAGTATGAGGGTTCACTGGTTCAACTGCAGTGTGATGCTACCATTGTTGCAGAATAATAGGGGGTGTGGGTGAGTAGAGGGATGGCCTGGCTAGCGGTGGGAGTAGTAGGGGGCGATGAGGCCTCCGCGACATCACAGCCGACCACGGGAGGCAGGAGCACGCGACACGGCTGGCGCTGGTTTGGTCGGCTGGAGCAAGAAGACCAGAGGTTGAAGAAGCACTACGGCCGTTGGATGAACATCGTATGGTAACTGGAGCTAGAATTGTTCATGTTGACTAAGTTGACAAAGCCCTCCATCCCCGTCAACTTGGTAGGCCCACAAGTCAGCCTCCCACTATGATGGGTTCCAGCTGGCAGGGGGAGTATTCATTTTTTTGTGTGTAATAAGGAGGCACTTCCTTGCGTGGGAAGATAGCTGGTGGGTCCGACCTGTCAGCGAGGGGCACGTTTTTTTCGCAAAATACAGAGGCCCTTCTGGTGGGTCCCAGATGTCAGGTGGAGGAATCATCATTTTGCGCGTAATAAGGAGGTATTTCCTTGTGTGCGGCCGTGGACCCAGCTGTCAGCCTCTCCACGTACAGTCCACGTCCGATGCATGTCGTTCATTGACCATGTTGACCAGGCCGTGCCAAGAGCACCATGGCGGTGGACGACGGCGAGGCCTAGGAAGGGAACAACACGGAGTTGGGGAAGACTCAGCAATGGTTGCCCACGCGGTGGGGAGTACAAGGGTTTACTGGTTCGGCTGCCGTTGCCGGAAAATAACAGGAGGTGTGGGTGAGTAGAGGAATGGCCTGGCCAGTAATGAAGTAGGGTGGGGCGGTGCAGCCTGTGCGGCAGCACAACCGGTCATAGGAGGCGGGAGCAGGCAGTCCCACCGGTGCTGGTTTGGGCGGCTGGAGCAAGAAGATCAGATATTGAAGAAGCAGTACGGCCGTTGGATTAACATCCAATGGTCACTGCTGCTAGAATCGTTTGTGGACTAAGTTGACAAAGCCTTTCGTACACGTCAACCTAGTAGACACACAAGTCAGCCTCCAAATCTGTCCCAAACAGCATACAACCCAAATTTCTAGCCAGATTCAAATTAATTTTAAAACTAAATATACCTTAATTTAAGTTCAATGAAATTTTACCTGCACAAAAACAATGAAATTTAAAATATCAAAATCCGAAAGAAAAAGTATTTTGAAACTAATTGCCTGTTTGCTATATTTTTATCATTTTACAACCCATTTCTCATTACTTATAACCCATTTTCTAGGCAAAATGCATCCCTCCTCGTCTTGAAAGATTTCCGGCCCAACAGGGCGTAGAAAAGCAAGTAGGCCTACGTTGGTTATTCTGCAAAAAACAAAATAGCTGGCTAGCCATTTTCAGAAAGGAAAAAAACCGGGCTGGTCATGTGTTAAACATATGAAATAAAAGCCTGGGCTAGATGGACCACAGGTCCCGCACAACCCAGCTGATACCCTTCTCTGTCCCGAAAAAACAAAATTACTGCGCGCGCTGCTGGGTCCCTACTGTCATCCTCACCATGTACAGTTATCTCCTTATTCCTCTCGGTTGTTGACCATGTTGACAACACCGGAGGGCGGTGCCGCGACGAGCAAACCAAGGCGGAGGACGATGGTGAGGCCTCGGACGGGAACAAACAGGAGCCGGGGAAGATGCACAGAGTTTTAGGGTGCGATGTGGCCACGATGCGTGCGCGGTAGCACAGCCAGCCATGGGAGGCGGGAGCAGGCGGTCCCGCTGGCACTGGTTTGGCTTTGGCGGCTCGAGGAAGAAGAGACTGAAGAAACACGACAAACGTTGAATGTCAATCCAACGATCAAGGTTGGCACAATCGTTTGTTGACTAAGCCGACACCAAGTAGCATACTTTTTTATATATAGGAAGAAAAGAAAAACTGGGCTCATTCGCCTGATAACATTCCCGAAACTGCGACCGTTTGATCTTGTGACGCAACTAAAACTACGAGGAAAATGTGTTCGTCTGCCATCCTCCTCCCAGGGAACGTTCGCCACATAAGTGACTAGCACCCTTGGTTTTCAACCGAGAGGTCTTGGGTTCGAGTCCCAGGAACTCTCAATTTTGTCCTCCTTCCTTCCTCGCAAGAAAAGGGAAAGAAAATCAAAGACTTGAGAAGGCGTACAGAACAAGCTAGTGTACCAGTAAAGAGACGTTGCTGAGTTTTAGAAAAAAGAGAGGCGTGCTCCTGTAGCTGGTTCGAATCCAAACCTAGACTATGACTATATATGGTGCTATGCTACTCTGCAAGTAATGAAACTGACATATCCAATGTTCGCTTCTCCTCTTCTCTACTTACTCTGCCTAGCATCAGAAGCTCTGGCCTTAGCAACCATGTCCGCTGGCTGCTCATCCACCTGCTCTTCAGTATGCAACAACTAGATATGCGCCAAGTCGCCACCCGTACCATCGCCTGTGGGTCTCATCACACCCCCGCCGGCACGCGCACCGCAGCCGGTTGCTCATCGCAACCCGCTGCCGTTGGTGTGGTGCCATTGCTGCAAATCATGCAGAGTCATCCGTCGCATCTCAACCACAATCCTCAACCCTGGCCGAGTCTTCTACAATGCCCGAATCATGGGGTAATAATATGTTTAAGTGTTGTTCTGCTGCTTTCAGTTGCTGATTTTTTAATAGTTTGGTTGATGATCTTCCAATTTGATTCGTGTAGAAAAGGGAAGATTCATGTGATTTGTATTTCTGGGAAGTTGCCGATGTGGGGGAATGCAACTATGCTGATTATTTGGTTAGCCGAGGAATCCCAATACCAGCAGGTTGGGGTGTTGGACAAGTAACTGAAGGAACGACAGAAGAGGAAGATGCAGAGCAGAAGGTTAAAGATACAGTTCCTCTGATCATGGCCAAGCAACAGCTACTGAACGGCCTTGACAGCAATGAGGAGATGAAAGAGCTTGTGAAGATAATGGGAAAAATTGATGTGCTCTGTAGGATGATTGTCTCTTTATTTGCAGTGTATGTAGCACTCGTGATGTATTTAGTGGCTATGACATGAGCACTTTGCTGAAACTAGTAATGAATGAAACCTGTGTAGCAGGGTGGGCGTAGTGTTGTGAACATCTAATGATTTCTATTAACGGAAATCAGGGGGTATCCCCTTTTGCTCATAAATAAATAAATAGCAAAGGCCCTTTTGGTAATAAATAAATAAATTAGCAGAGGCCCTGTCGTGTCAGCTTTGTTCTCATTCGAAGACGTCGAGCAAATTGCAGTCCAACATCAAACTATGTCATCAAATTCAAGTTTCACAGCCAAATATGAGTACAACTAAACAACAATGTCATCATGTTTTAGTCATCATACAATCACCAAACACAAATCAGCATACATAACAGGTGATGTTCTCACAGCAAAATACTAACAACATGTTCATCAGGTTTCAGTTATCATAGCAAACACAATTTCACATAGTAGATAAAAAAACGTCTTCTGACAGGCAAATACGACAAAAGCAATGTAATCATCATCCGCAGCAGCAGCGTCAACATCTTCGCCATGTGTATCAGTCTGAATCGTAATTCCCCATGGTGTCATCTTCTTCTTCATCCTCAACGTCCTCGAACGTTGGCTTCTTCTTGATCAACTCTTGTATGTCCATAACACGACAGGCAATCTTTTCACCGGTGTCATTGACGTGATGGTTCTCAAAGATATTAGGAACATCTGTGTTATCTTGTACATCAGGAGCAGTGCCAGCATCATCTTGTTGTGCAACTTCATTAAACGAATTCCTCTGCTCAAACCCTTGCAATACTCTCCAGTCATCGCTACGTGAAAATGTGTCTTCCAAGAAAAATATCTGTGTTGCTTGATTTGCCAAAATAAAAGGCTCGTTGGTCTGGTACGCCGCCTTGACATTGATGGATTTGAAATAATCATCAGCTCTGGTTTTTGCGATCCTGTAAAACAGGTTATACCAACGACAGCACAACAAAACCACACACCGATGATCTTTGAAACTGGAGATATACTGCAACTGAACAATGTCTGTTATGTTAGCATACATTTCAGTTGTCTCTTTGTCATACGTATCCGTGCTCATGATGGCACTGTTTTGTGTCTTCCTGCCTTCGTCTCGTGCAAGGGTGTTGTAGCGCACATCTCCAACAACGCAAGATTCATAATGTCTTACCCGAGTATCAGGACCCATTGCTAGTGAGTAAAGGGCATCATCAACTGCCTGCCCATCCTCCCGCATCTTCTTAAACTATGGTTAGAAAATAGACAAGTTGATCATCTTATGTACTCAATATATTAAAAAAACTGACAGTGCAATTCAAAAGCTTACATGGCTCTTGAACCATTTCACAAATCCTGCCATAACCAGTTTGTCAATGTTTCTTGGATTTTGCGGAAGTAACTCCTTTTTGTAGATGCTACACAACATAGTGATCGCATCAAACATCTAAATATATAAGAATGTGATGCAACTTTAGTAGATTATGATGTATAAGCTGCAGTACTTAGCACTTACCTGATATAAGGTAGTATCCCAGGACAGTTATTCAACACATACCAAACCATTTTGTCCAAATCTTTACGTTTGTCCTCTTGTCGACTCTTCCCTGTAACTCGAACAGAATAATTGAAAACATTGAGCCCGAGATTGTCTTCACCCACCTCTTTGCTAAGCTGATCAGCTATTTCAATGTATTTTGAGCAGAATGTCAACGCTTCCGTAGCAATGTAGGCATCTGCAATGGAACCCTCGGGTCTAGCTCTGTTCCTAACATAGCCCTTGAAAGTGCCTAGCCGCCTTTCAATACGGTACATCCAGCCATACTGTACTGGACCTTTAAGTAGTGCCTCATCAGGTAGATGAACAGCCAAATGCACCATCACATCAAAGAAGGTTGGAGGATATATCTTCTCAAGGTCGCAAAGGATAGTTGGTATCTTGTCTCTAAGATGCTCCAAAGCATCTATCCTGATATTTCTACTGCCGACTTCCCTGAAGAATTGTCCCAACTCTGCAACTGCTCTATATAAGTCAGGGTGGCCCAATCCTCTAAGGATAATAGGTAAAACCCTTTGAAGTAGGACGTGGCAGTCATGAGTTTTCAACCCTTGTACCTTATTTCCATCTGCACTGACTCTCCTTTCAGGGTTGGAAGCAAATCCATGTGGGAATCTCACACGTGACAGGACCTTGAAAAATTCTTTTCTTTTTACCTTGTCCAAGACGTACACAACTGGTGCCATATCCCATGATTTACCTTCATCTTGCACGTGCAAATCTTGTCTGATACCCAGGTGTGTCAAATCAATCCTAGGTTTTAAGGTATCTTTCGTCTTGCCTTCAATATTAAGAAATGTGCCGATAATGCTGTCACATATATTTTTCTCGATGTGCATCACATCAAGATTATGCCGCAGATTCAAATCTTTCCAATACTCCAAGTCCCACAAAGTGGACCTGCGGGTAAACAATAATCTCTCTTCTACCCTGCCATGCTTCCTTTTCCTGCTACCATTACCAGGATGGTTTCCTGGTGTAACATGCCTGACCTTCTCTAATTCCAATTGCAACTCATCGGCGGTGAGCCTCTTTGGCGCATCACGGTTTTCATGCTTTGCATTTAACACATGTCTTCGGTATTTTCTAGGATGCGGCTTGTCCTCGGCAAGGAAGCGACAGTGTCCAATGTAACAGATCTTGCTAAGTATTGTGTATGACAGCGGATTTCTGTCACAGCGAACACATGCATTGTAACCATGTGTCGTTTGCCCTTACATAGTGCCCAAAGCCACATAATCATGGATGCACCAAATTATAACAGCATGCAGAAAGAAATCAGCTGGTGGGCTGCTATATAGGTCTCGAGTGAGAACACCCCTCCATAGCTGTTGAAGTTCCTCCACAAGAGGCT
Source organism: Triticum aestivum (assembly GCF_018294505.1). NCBI lineage: Eukaryota > Viridiplantae > Streptophyta > Magnoliopsida > Poales > Poaceae > Triticum > Triticum aestivum. The sequence goes on along the minus strand of NC_057810.1, from coordinate 182,936,866 downwards.
CCATGAACAAATCAAAATCCTTTCCAGGACTTTTTGGACCTGGGATGAGAAAGGCCATCATGTAGTTTGATTCTTTGGTGCAGACATTTGGAGGCATGTTTGTAAGGGATATAAAGCACTGGCCACATGCTATATATGGTGCTCTGGTGGCCAAATGGGTTAAATGCATCTGAAGCTAAGCCAAGTCTAATGTTTCTCGGGTCAGCAGCAAACTTTTTGTGTTTATGATTGAAGCTTTTCCACTCACTACCATGAGATGGATGGCTCATTACATTCTGATCTCTGTACTCCTGGTTCCTAGAATGCCACAGTACATCCTCTCTTGTTTCAGCATCATGAAATAACCTCTGCAATCTTGGTACAATTGGAAAATGTCTCAGAACATTATGAGGAATCCTCTTCATAGCATCGCCATCTTTCCATCTTGATGATTTGCATTTCGGGCATTCACTTAAGTTGGCATAATCCTTTCGGAACAAAACACAATTATTCTTACAAACATGGATCATATCATATCCAATTCCAACTGCATGAAGGAAATTCTTCATTTTACTGTAGGTGTGTGGCAGCTCAGACACATCTAAGAAAGATTTGCGGAAAGCAGCCAACATCGCATCGAATGATTTGTTGGTCATCCACTCAGATGTATTCACCTGAAGAAAGGTGACCATAGCTGAGAATACTAACAACTTATTTCTTGGGGTGAGAGCCATGTTGCATTGTTCCAACATGCGGGCCCATTGTTTTTCTTCTGCAGGTGAAAGTTCACGGAATGCACGAGCATTTCATAGCATTGTTTCAATGTTGATCAAACTCACTAGCTCCGCCACCACCACCTCCTCCTCCTCTTCCACCTGAGCATCAGGCAAATCAAGATGGTGATCTGCTGCTTCCATGTAGTCAATAACATTGACGTTCACAGCTTCACCATGATGAACCCACCTAGTATATGTGACCGACATCCCATACAAGTGTAGATGATTTTGCACAGTTGACTGGGGTCTTGTAACTGAATTCATACAACTGCTACATGGGCAGAGCACATCTGATTTCGGACCACCGTACTCAGCTCTGACAAAGTTCATGAAGTTTTCAACCCCCTCGACATATGCAACAAAGAATCTTCGAGCAGAAGTTATCCAAGTCTTGTCCATCTGTTAGACATACAAATTAGTTCTTCTACTAGATATTACAGGAAAAACATATATGCTTTTTTATGAAGTCCAAAAAATACCTAGGTCGGTGTCTAAAGCTATGGCAAGATATTTGGATGAGCAAATCTAAGTAACGAAATATATGTAAAGCTAATTCAACAAACATATTTGAGTGCTAAATTATGGCAGGCTGTTTCAGCAGTCAATGAGGGTGAGCACACAACCATCAAACTATCGAAGGCCATCACAGCAACAAAGATCGAGTATAAAACGGTGTAGAGCTATTTCACCTAACAGATTGGCTACTAGACTATGGCAATCTACGTCACAATAAATATATGGCAGGATATTTTAGCAACTAACCGGCCTTGGCATGACATCTCAGCTAAGCAGATTGAGTGCAGAACAGGTCAAGGAAGCTTTTTAAGCAGAGCATATTGACTGTAAACTACTTTGGCAAATAGTGAGATTAACAGCGTGTATCAGCTAACATTCAGTGCTACACCGATATGCACGGGGCCTCAGTCTAGAATGCGCGTACCGTGGGAGAAGCTGACCGTCGTGCATCTCCACATGAACATCACCAGCGGTGGCGGCGCTGACCTCCGTGTGCCTCCACAAGAACGTCGCCAGCGGTGCCGGCGCGGCTAGAGGACGATACTCTACAAGAGCGTACTATGGGAGCGAGAGGATCGTCGTGCATCCCCTCGATGAACCGCGTTGCCGACGTACCAGCGCGGTGGGGAGGGCGGCTTTGGCAGAGTGAATG
>NC_057810.1:182925749-182934498 GCF_018294505.1 Triticum aestivum | reverse complement strand
GAATATTATTGGCTAGTTGTCCGAAGGGCGGTTGAATCTAGGATTTGGGGGGAATTTTTGGGTGGGGGGGGAGGATTTTCGCATGGTGGGCGGGGGGAGTTTGGCACATGGTCGGTTTCTCCAAGTGTAGTCCCATGTGTCAGTGAAGAGGCAAGCCGAAGCGCGTTCCGTTTGCGTGAGCCGCTTGCAGGACCGAACGTGTGTGGGCTTCAATGCGACCGCGACAGGGGTGCTGTGAGTGTACCACCTTTTTTCCTTTTAAACTAGGTGCTTCGCCCCCTCAAAAGAAAATTGTTGGTTCACGCAATCCATCGATACTACTACTAGTGATCCGGTAATCCCGACTAAAATGGCGCGGCCGGGTCTTTTCCCGCGCGATATGCTGGGAGGTTGGCTTAATTGTTTTTTTAGGACGAGTGATGCTACACCTACGTAATCCCAGTTACGTAATTAACGTAATGTGAAATGTGTCAACTGTTGATTGTAGATTGATGGGAGGGAGGGCCCCACCACCATGAAAATCAGGGGAGGAGAGAGAGAGAGAGGCAATTTACGTTAACCCTTTCGTAGGTTCCCGTAGATGTAGAAAGATGTGAAATGCGTGAATGTGTAGTGGACATACTATTGGAGTGCCTAAGATAAATTGTGTATGTATAGACCCTATGTGTTTATTTTACTTCGCATGTTAGCTTTGTCTCGCTTCAATAAAAAGCAGAGTTGGTGATGATGGTGTGCCTGTCATCCTGCAATATAGGCCGTTCGATCTATATCTAACGGATAGGAAGGAAACTATGACAATTTACCCGCACTCCTCTCCACATTTGCAGATAAGGCCTTCCCTCATTCATCTTTTTCTCCCACAAGATCTTGAGCTTCCGTGCAACGCACGGGCATCTTGCTAGTACTCCTACAATATACTATATTATTGTGAAAGTTCATATACATCGGCCGAGATTAATGCAAACATGGCAGACTTTCATTACATTTCGAACTTTTATAGGATAGAAAAATAAAAGAAACCCGACCCTAAACCTATTCTATGGCGGCGACCAACGTCCTCCATCTGCGATCTCTATGTACGGGGGTGAGGTTCAAGACCCATGAAGTGAAGGTGCGGTCTCCCGTGAGGAAGAGTAGAACACGGGATACGAACTGGCCAGTTGGCACACCATGCCCTGCCGCCTCCCATGCCCTACTCATCCTCGGAGGAGTCCCCGACCTCGGCAGTGCTGGACATTGGATGGCGGCAAGTAGGACGCGTGGCTGACGGTGCTCCTGTCATCGGCCGCCAGCATGGCCACCGCTTGTGCGTCCGCGCCCGCGTCCAGCTACACCGCTATTGCGTCGCAAGAGGCGACTTGAGCGAGGGCGGCGACCTTGAGCTTCATCCCCGAAGACAAGCTCTCCCGCAGAGCATTCGCGCTTGCGGTCATGGCGGATGTGGTACCAGGTAGGAGGACAATGCGCTATGGTGTGGAGGTTAGCTGGGTGTTGCCGCTTTAAGTAGCGCATTCCGGTGAGGCCAAGCGTCCGGGTGCATCATTAAGTCACCGGAGTTGGTTCCTCGGGCAACGAGCCTCTTAACGATGGCATACGGATGAACGACATGGATGTGGGTAGCTGGCGCCGGCTGGGAACGCACCGTGCGATGGCGCGAGGGACGAGGGTTTTTGGTGTGCCAGGGTAGTTAGCTGCGGTCGTGGCAACGTTGGAGATGCCCTTCGCTCACATGCAATCCCCGCATGTCATTGAAAAAGCAAGACGTCCCGGCATGGTCTCAAGTCCCGCGGATGCAGTTGGCCACGCTACACCACTCCGCAGACGTGTCACGGCGCCCCGTGCATCCTCGACGAGTCGGGTGTTGGGTGTGTGTTTGGATTGTGGTCAAAGTGCACCTTACCAAAATTTTGGTCATGACCCAAAGATTGGTCTTTGTTTGGATGGTTGCCATTTTTTTGGCATGCCAATAAACTCTAGCCAACTCTAGTTCATTTTTCTTGCCAATGTCGGCCAAATAATGGGCAACCAAAACCTCAACCAAAATTTTGGCTACCCAATGCTTTGATGGGGCAACCTTGGGCACAAACCAAACATACTATTGGTCGTGCCACAACACTAACGCCACCTTCGGCAGACTGAAACCTACCGTGTCTAGTGACGATGAGCGTGTCACTCACCGCGGTCACCATGTCCAGAGGCGGTGCTGGAGCTGCGCCACGTTGTTGGCCCCCACGACCCACATGAACGGTTGCCGGTGGCGAGGAGGTCATGGGCCAGCTCCTCCATTGGACTAGTCTGCGCTACGTGGCCCCGACAGGTGTGCCCCACATGTCATTTTCCCTATTTTCCCGGCCATATTTGAGCATCAGTGCTCCGCGTTGCGCATTAGGCCTTTCACTATGTAGGCCAAGCGAGACAACTTATTGTTTATTTGAGCCGTTCAAGTATAATCATGTGGCGTTTGCTTATTTATCATTCCTCCCCAACCCTCTTCTCCATCGATCATGTTGCCCTCCGGTCGAGTCCATCCTCCCGCATGCCTCATTTGAACATTCTGCCGAGTATCATTCGCATGTGGGCCTAGACCATGCTTGTATTTTCAATGTTGTAATTTGTCCGACATGCATACAAACAAACGGTTCGTTCAAAGTTTCACTTTGCCTCCACTACATGTCGCTTTGCGTCTTAGTTTTGACATCGCATTCGGTTCAGGCCCCGAGACGAGATTGATTCATGTTCAGAGATCAGCTGCATGTCGTCCAAGGAGATAAAGATTTGGTCTATTTCTATGATAGAAATGACCCGTGGGGGGGTCTGTGTGGATCGGAGGGAGTATATTTTACGTTCACAAGCAAAACGAACGTATTGTACCCACCCTAGTGCTATTTCAATCGATCTCCGGACCCCGAGATGAAATCGAGAGAGAACGAGTGGGGGCATGTGTGATACCTAAGGCGGATTCAAAATTTTGAACCGGTGATCATAGCATCCGCAAATCATATATAAAGGGTATTCAATGCTGGTTTCATTTTTGAACGTACAATATACTCCCTCCTATCCTTTTTAGTTTACATATAAGTTTTATGTGTAGTCAAAGTATCTCTACTTTGATCAAAAAAGTATCAACATTCAGCAACGCCCAATCAATTTTGTTAGATTCATACGTACTCCTAGATTTGTACTCGAGATGGTTTCCAATTTGTTTTCAACCACGTGAATGCGCTTGTTCTCGCGCATGCTCTTCCTACTAGGATTTTGCCACGTATAGCCAGTCCAATAGTAACTTTTTTTAAGCTCCCTGTCCAATAGTACTAGTGGAGTACTGACAACATCTATACTAGAGTATGCAGTGCTCATAGTAGTACTCCCTCCTTCCATTTATATAGGGCCTATGTGGAGGAGAGAGATGTGAAAAAGTAAGGGGAGTGAGCTCTCATGCAAGAGCCTAGCTATATACGTATTCCTAGTTAAATACAATAAATATGAAGAAAGAGATAGAGAGGAGATGGAAAAAGTAATAATACAATAGCCAACCTTATAATTTTTTTTGCCGGAAATAGCCAACCTTATACCCACACTACTGTATGAGTGCATATAATAGATGGTGGCTATAGATGACATGGCAGTTCCTTATAGCCATCGACTGGCTATATTATTAACCATGCTCTAATGCGTTTTTCAAAACCGCATTTGACTATTGACAAGATCAATAGTACATGCGATGTATAATGTGAAAATTATATCATTGGAAGCTCCTTTCACATACGAATTTGACCGTATGCTTTGTGTAAGTTGGATGTCATATATTATTACTCTAATATCTGGTCAAAGTTAGCCTCAAAAAACGCATTAGGCCCTATATAGTAAATGGAAGGAGGGAGTAGTAGTGGAAGTGGATCCTCTGACGTAGGTATCCCTGCCTTACCCTCCCTTTCGGTCACTTACTAGTAGACCCCATGCTTGCTAGGCCCCGCATGTTAGTTACTCAATGGGTTCGGCCACGTCAGGGGATCCTCATCCATAGTATACTCCCTCTGTTTTTATTTACTCCGCATAAAACAGAGGGAGTGTTAGTATAAATGACGCGGGCGGGGGAGGGGAGGTACGTCGGTTTGCTCTCAACTGCGGTCCCACAAGCGAGCGAAAATGCAAGACGAAGCGCGTTCCATTCGGTGAGCGACGTGGAGGGTCTAGCATGCCGGGCTGCAACGCGAATGCGACGAGAGCGATGTACAGTCAAAACCGATTGACCGGTCGTCATCGGAACCACTATTCACACCAGAACCTTCGCTGCTCGGCCTACGCCAGCCACTGCCCTAAAACCACACCTAATCTCCAGCCCATTCCCCCACCTTCTGATCCCCTAGCCCGCATCAAGCGTCCCCTAGTTTGCCGGAAAGCCATGTTGCACCGCAAGATCACGTACTACAAGATGCTGACGTCGGAGCGCCGCGCATAAATCACGGCGGCGGTCGGCGCCACAGACCTCTGTTCCCAAGCTGGCTTTGCGGCGGGCCAATCCCCGAGTTCTCTGGAGCCAAGCTACAAGGAGGAGGAAGCCGATCCATTGTTAACAGTGGAGGTCACGGTGCAGAAGGCCCCCGATGGGTATGAGACGATGGACGTCGACTTCGTGCCAGCGTCCGAGTCCCCCATGGTGCAGGCGGACCAGCGGTTCAACCTGGCGATACTAAAGGAGGACCGGGAGGCAGAGGCTCAACTTGACGCGGAGTGTGCGCATGCCGCTGCCATCGAGGCTCTCCTGCAGCCGGAACCAGATGTCGTGGATGTGAACCGGGCGGCAGAGGCTCAACTTGAGGCAGAGCGCGCGGATGCCACTGCCATCGAGGCCCTCCTGCAGGTGGAACCGGACGTCCTGGACTTGAACCGGGTGGCAGAGGCTCAACTCGACGTGGAGTGCGTGGATGCCGCTCTCATCGAGGCCCTCTGGCAGGCGGAACCGGATGTCCTGGACTTGAACCGGGCGGCGAAGGCTCGACTCCATGCGGAGTGCGCGGATGCCGCTGCCATTGAGGCCCTCCTGCAGGCGGAACCGAACGTCCTCGACTTGAACCGGGCAGTGCTATCGTCCGTGCATAGCGCCCGCACGCTCCCGTGAACTAGTAGCTGGAGGCCGAGGACAACCACGGTGCGGAGACACACGTCGGCAGCTACGGCTGGTTTGCGCCGGCAGCCAAAGACGACGAGGCCGTCTCATTCCACGAGCAGTGATAGTTTTTCTTTATGTTGTTGTTTTTATGGATCTTTTGCTGTGTAAAAACATATATTGTTATGCAAGTTGCCTGACTTGGGTCAGTCTACTATTTCAGGCGGTTGGATGAATATCCTACGTCTCCTAACCCTTCTTCCTCACATATTCTTCTTCCCCAACAGACCACCGCACGGGCTGTACGGATACTCCCCAACATGCGGTTGGATAAACATACTCTATGAATGAAAATTATGTGTCAGCGATAGGATGGCTGAGTTTGGTTTGTTCACATGCGACAACACGTGTCAGTGAGGGTGCGTTCCCTTGGTTGGGTTTGCGGCGTGCAGGAGCGACTGTGTGAGGGTGCGGTGCGACCGCAGCGCGCATGAGCGACCGTGTGAGGGTGCGGTGCGACCGCGATAGCCGTGTGCAAGTGTACCTCCTTTTCATTTTGAAAAGTTTAGGCAAGCTTGGCAAAAATGTGTGGCGAAGTATGGCAATGCAAGGCCTAGACCCAAACAGGATAAGTACGTACGTACTAGGAGTACTAGTGTTAAAAAAGAAAGGCGGGGTTTTCCTTCGCGGGATTAATCGATACAAATCCTTGTTTCACATGTCAATTAATGCGTATTTTTCTCCAAAGCCCAAAGAGCTAACCATCTCACTCCTCATCGCTTGATTAATGCAGCGCCATGCAAACCAACTGTCTCACTTCCATATGCATGCAGGGGATATTAATGTCCTTGGTTGCTAGTACGAGGCAAACCCCATCAATTTTGCCTCGATTAGTGTTAGTGGCCTTTTGCAAATTGTAATTTTGATATACTGGCCTTGTGTACAAAAAAATGGAGATACTAACTATATTCGACTTCCTTCCCCATTGCGGTGACGTCGATGATATCTCGAACGTTGTGGTTTGGCGAAGTGCGTTCGACGGAGAACACCATTGAGGGAGACCATGGTAAGTCGTTCGCAAGTGCCGCCTACAAGCCGAAACAACCGCCTTATTTGCATCCAGGAAGTCCGTTGAACCAAAGGACGCGTAAATGTACTAGTACTACTAGTACACAATAGCGTCATCCGTCCAGCTTAGTGCGGTGAGATGGTTTCTCGAAGAAGACGATGGAGAAGCGGAGTCAGCGAAGAGTGAAATGATGGTTGCTTCGTCCGTGCTTTGTGATTTGATGCCTCACTGCTTTGTGATTTGTGATAGAAGGGATAGGGGATTAGACTCTGTGCTCTATCATGTACATGCGTCCAAGCACGGGAGAAAGAGGAGAGATGTTGCATTTTTTTATTCCTTCAATCAATCAATCAGGGAGCTTCGGTTCCATCTTTTTTGGCTTTGGAAACACCACCCACAATGGTTCCCACGATGCCAAAAGCTATTTTCACATTTGGCTACACATTGTGGATGCCCTTAACCGTGCCACTTGGTTTTGCTCCTGTGTGCTATCTATACAAATCTCAATTATATTGATCTAAAAAATTATAGAATCAAGATTAGTAAAAAAGGAGGTGATTTTGCCACACGGATGGCGGGGGAGGTTTTTTATTTTTAGAGGATGTTGTTCTGGCGGTTTGCTAACATGCGGTCCCATGTGTCAGTGCTTTACCAAGCCGATCCGCGTCCCACATGAGGAAGAACAACGGCAGAAGCAACGCGTGGTTAACTTGAAGAAGATGAGGGAGAAGCAGATTCAACAATTAGTGAAATGATGGTTGCTTCGTCCCTCCAACTTCTTTTTTTAGCATTATTACTTTGTCCCTCCAACTTAACTGCGGGAAAGGTGTACCTTTGTGATTTGATGCCTCATTGCTCATTACTATGTTGGCGCCATAACTGGGTGCTTCACCCCGGCTGCTCTGCACTGTATTGCAGTATGGCACGTGGACCCAGTAGCTTGATGTCCCACATGTCGGTGAAAGGGACTAGAAGATTTATGAAAGCGAGCGCTCCACTCTTACGACGGAGGAGTACATGACACGACGGCCCAGTGAACTGTCACTTGTACTGTATAGTACTATAATTTTGCTGTTTCGCACGATCCATCGATACAAACCCGATTAAACAGGAAAGGGCGGGATTTTTCCCGCGCGGTAGATGATACTGGCCATACATTTCAAAGGCAATTTTAATGTATGCAAACTGAATAATCAAGTAACAATATGATATCTAGTAAACTAAAAACACATTTGTTTATTGTGTTAGAGTGTAGTAGCAGTGTTGTATTGCATAGTTGTTAGATGTAACATGCGAGAACGTGTAGAGATGTAGTTTTGGAGGGCCTACAGAGACAAAAGTGTAATATGGTGACCAAACTTCAGAATAAGCTAATTAATGTCACTATATACGTTTTGTGGTGATTATACGGTCACTTGCTCACGGTTCAACATCGGATTGCACTCTGTTGACCGGCCAAATAGTCTGCGTGGCACCATGTTGACTAGTTAAATTGACCATGTTCCTTATGGGTCCCACTTGTCAGGTCGCATAGGGAAAAGGTCAGATAAACACAAATTTACGCAGGCGCGACAAGACTCCAACCTGTGCGCGGGAATCACCTGGTTGTGTATATGTCTGTCAGGCCTGATGTGTGCGCATGCACGTGTAGGTTGAGCACTTGAGCGCGAGAGTGTGTGTTGGTCGTGTGGCGTACTGGTGTGTGCATGCATGCGTGCGTGTGTGCGTGTGAGTGTTGCGTGCATGCGTGGCTGCGTGTGTATGTGTGAGTGTTGCGTGCGTGCGTGGGTGCATGTGTTCATGTGAGTGTTGCGTGCATGTAGTTCGTGTGAATGCGTGCGTGTGTGTATAATCACCACAACAGCTCCTGTGTGTTAAAACGGACGGCTCAGCATACCAATACAAGGCCACCTTGTCCACTGTGCCCGCGGTCATGACTTCAAACCACCATCCAATATTTTTTTGTCATTTGTTTTCATTCTTACTAGCAAGATGCCCGTGCGTTGCACGTAACATCAAGATGCATTTGTATGACTAGTTTATCTTGTGAGAGAAAAGGATGAACGAGGGAAGGCCTTATTTTCAAATGTGGAGAGGTGTGTGGGTACCTTTTTGCAAAATTGCCATAGTTTCTTTCCTATCCGTCAGATATAAATCGGACGGCCTATATTGCAGGATGGCAGGCACACCATCATCACCTACTCTGTTTTTTTATAAAAGTGTATTTTATAAGAGTGTAGATGTAGAGTAGATACAAGCCGACAGGTGGGCCCGATGGTAGTGAGATAATGTGATGCAACACTAGAGGTGCCACGTGGAGCGTTTAACTGGTCAAGTAGTCGTGGCTTGAGCAAATACAGAGTTGTACGGTGAGCCCGTGACTGTATAATTACCACAAAACATAAATGGTGACCGTAATGAGTGGATATTGAAGTCCAATGTACGTATCATGCTTTCGCTTCAAATACAATGATCGTCACTGTATATATCGCGAGAGAAAGATGAAACATGCGTGAATGTGCTGGGGGCTTACTTTTAGAGGACTTGGAGATAGTTTGTGTGCGTACATGAAA